>NC_071271.1:4665074-4717574 GCF_023375685.1 Ictalurus furcatus
CAGTGAGGTCATATCCTCTCATGGCTTTTCATACCACTGCTATGCTACTGACACTCAATCTTTCCTGGATTAGACATTCATGTTTTTGCATGGACCTCAGCATGGTCAAGGATGGCAGTGCATCAGTTAAAAATAAATCCCAGCAAGACTGGGCTGCTGTATATCCTTGTTGACGCATCTCTATGTCAAGGTCTTGTGATCTCTCTGGGCATTTCTCAGATCACATCATGTGGCAATCCCATGCAACCTTGCGGTAGGTGGACAACCACTTGCCTAACACTGCCATGCAAGTGTCTCCTATATAACATGAGGAGGATCCTGCCAATTCTATCCGTTCAAGTGCTTGATGAAGTCAGCTGCAAGACTTGTTTTCATTCTCTGCAAGTTCTCTCACATCACCCCGTTGCCGCGTGCCTTCCACTGACTTCCTGTAAAGGCCCGCATTAGATTTAAAACACTGATACTTGTCTACAAAGCGAAAAACGGGCTAGCCCTCACCTACCTGATGGTACTTATTACACTCTTACTATACACTCTCTTCAAGTCTCAAGCATGACTTGACTGGAACCGCTATCCCTGAAGGTACAAGGAAGACATGTCTTAAGACTCTACACCGTCCTGGCTCCCAGGAGGTAGAATGACTTTCTCCTCACTATCCAGACAGCTCAGCCACTGGCTGTCTTCAAATGAAGACTACAGTCTTTCCTCTTCACCAAGTACATAAAAAAGTGTTTTCTTTTTTTCCTGTACTAACCTCCTTAAAGGTTTTTTCGGTTGATGGTATTCTTGACCCACACTTGGTGAACTTGCATATGGAAATATTTTTGATAGAGGCTGCAAAGTATTTCTGTAAGTCACTCTTTATAAGGTGGTCTGCTGAATTATGTAAATGTAAATGTATTGTAATCTAGGCTGCGTGTATTTTTATGGGTTCCGGATGGTACTGAAGGAGTATGTGGTATCTGGGTTGCAACTCAGTCTCTCTATGAGTGAAAGCACTTAAGTTGGATGTCAGACTCTGTCAAAGCTATGTCATGTCTCCACTCCTGCATATGGTCTTCATGGACATGATATCAAGACACAGCCGGGGTTGGAAAGATGTCCGGTATGAGATCCTCAAGGTAACAGATGATGAAGTTATTACCTTTGCACTAATCTAAAGTGGATTTCCAACACACAGTTTGCTACTTAGTGTGAAGTGCAGCCACGTCACACTAAAACCACACCTCCACGTTCGAGACCATGGTTCTCTCCTGGAAAAGGCAAGAGTTGGATGCTCCCTGTAGGTGAGAAGAAAGAACTTGACCCTGGAGGAGGAGTTTAAGCACCTTGAGATGTTCTTCATGAGAAACGGTTAGCAGCAGCAGTTGCTGTACCAGTTCATGGTAGTGAAGAAGGGCTCAGTTGTCAGACGAAGCTGTGGATAGTGACTGATACAGCAGATCCAGTATGAGGTTCCTGCAGAGGGTTTCTGGGCTAACATTCCATGGTAAGGGGAGATCTCAGCAATGCATGAGCATCTCAGATGTCTGGTCTGCTCTTGATAGAAATGTATCAGGAACATCCCACTGGATGTAGAGTTTACTTTGGGAATTACTTTCTGAGGATTCTCAAGTAGGAGCAGCAATCTTTGGCGCAGGACAGTGAAGTCTGGGCTGACCTTCTCAGCCTGTTGCCACTGCAAACCCCACCAGGAAATGTAAAATTAATGAATCTCTACACTCAACGTGCAACGATTTGTGCAAATACACGTCGCAATATGTCTGCCACGTCTGGAATAGCTCTGAACGGGACGTCTCATTTTGCATTGCTAATACCCGTAATATCATGTTTTCCATTTCTGAAGCGAGCTGAGCGTAAGGGTTAAGGTAAAGATAAAGGTGAGGTGAGCCTTTTCAATAGACTAGAGATACATCTATGAACGCTTTCCATGGCTTTGCTTTGGTAAGAGAGTGTTTCGCTTTCTCAGACATTCTTCAGCAGATGATCTCACTACTTTTTTTGTGGGAGGACGAGTCGACATCGGTTTCATTAAAAAGAGCAAGAACAAAAAACACAAACATCGCGCAGGCTGACGTTTCAGCGAGCAGGGGGTTCAACATGATGGAAGGGCATCTGCATTCTCCAGCCGGTTCCTACTCCACCCACGCATTTAGTCCATAATATGATCCCAGGTTTCATCTACGGAAACACGTTATTCTCGGAACAATGTAAAGTTTTAACATGTTGTCGAGTACTTTAGGCAAGGATGCACAGGAGGACCAGACAAAGTGCAGTCCTCTTTGTTTTCTTTTTGTTTTTTCTTTTTTTAAAGGTGAAAAGCAATGAAATGATATGAATGAACGATAGATGGGAAACCTAAAGACATGCTCAAGTACACAACAATGCAAACAACACACTCAGAAATGAAAGATCAACTTATATGGATTTACAATCAAGGTAAATTCAGAATCAGTAGTCCTCCATTCAGACTGGTGTATGTGTGTGTGTGTGTGTGTGTGTGTTTGTGACCGTATGTGCGGGAATCCACCAATGATTTGCTGATTTTCACACTGTAGTGCTCTCTTTGAAAGACTGTGAACACACTCCACACAAATGGATCAATTTCTGTCACAACCACTAAGAGTACGCTCTGTCTAACAGCGCAACTCTCTCAACCCCCCCCCCCCCACCGCTCTCTCTCTCCCCCCTGATACACTCATATAAACAAAATAGTGTTGAATGAGATTATAAACTCATGAATTGGTTAAAATATCAGTATATGCACACTACATGAGGAAACTCATTATCATTTTAAACTCTTTATATTAAAATCACTTATCGCTAAGAAAGATTATACTACTGAACTGAAAAGACGGAACCCAAAGATGCTGGCTTTGTAGATAACTCCACTCTGGAAAGTCTAAAACATCGTCTGAGGACACCTGGTCACACACCTGGTATTTAGAACTAATCCATCTTTCCACACTTTCTCTTCAGAAACGTATACATTACATATCATTGGTTAATTATCCTCACCGCGTTCAGGGCGTTCACATTTTTCAAGAGGAGGGGGGTGGCTGTTTATCGCTGCTATAACGTAAGTGACAACAGGAACTAACTTGTCTTGTGGACGTCCTGTGACATGAAAGCTAACTATGGAAAAGTATTCATTAATATATACGTCAACTGGGGGCAGTGGTGGCTTGGCGGTTAAGGCTCTGGGTTACTGATCAGAAGGTCGGGGATTCAAGCCCCAGCACTGCCGAGCTGCCACTGTTGGGCCCTTGAGCAAGGCCCTTAATCCTCTCTGCTCCAGGGGCACCATTTCATGGCTGACCCTGCACTCTGACCCCAACTTCCTGACAGGCTGTAACTTCACTGTGCTGTAGTGTATATGTGACCAATAAAGACTCATTATCATTAACCTGTGGGGTTTTTAAATGTGCTCTGGAAATAAATGCTATATATATATATATATATATATATACTTGCACTATTATGAGGGTGGGAGATGGTCAAAGGGTATTGATCCGTGTTCCACTTAATGTTTGTGGAAAAAGTAAAAACCACTACAACAAAATAATGTGAGAAAACAAAAGAAGCTGTGATAAAAGTCAAGTTCACAAAATGGATGCTCTGTGTGTGTGTGTGTGTGTGTGTGTGTGTGTGTGTGTGTGTGTGTGTGTGTATAGAAGGATTAAAGGCTCCTTGAATTAAGGTTCCCATGTATATATTACAGTAGGTGACTAGGACAAGGAGTGACAGAAAAGAGCGAGAGAGAGAGAGAGAGAGAGAGAGAGAGAGTGGAGGAGGAGGTGAGAGGTATTTTTTAATTAAAAGAAGGCTAAAACTGTCACAAACCAGCTGTGGGGAAAAACCTGCTATTAGTGTGATTTCGGTACAGCCTCCTTGCAAGGTGTGTGCGTGTGTGTGTGTGTGTGTGTGTGCGTCCATCCATCCATCTATCCATTTTCTATACAGCTTATCCTACAGGGTCGTGAGGAACCTGGAGCCTATCCCAGGGAGCATCGGGGCCCAGGACAGGGTGTGTGTAGATGTCCTCCTTTGCAAAAAAAAGAAAATTGTGTGTGTGTGTGTGTGTGTGTGTGTGTATGTGTGTGTGTGTGCAGAGAGCATGCCTGGAATGTGTGTTTTCAAATCTGGTATTTGAGCCTGCCAGTGCTTAGTGATGAGAATATCCGGTGTACTCATGTACGTTATTTTCCTGTGTGTGTGTGTGTGTTCGACTGTCTATTTGAACACACACATTTCTTTGAAGCAGACAGTAGCGTATGATATGAAATGAGTCTCAAAATGATAAATAAATGCGTGCACAATTATCCATGAACTGGATAAATGTTGCGAATGCATTCAGTTCATCACTTCATTATAAATTCCTCATTCTTGTACAAGTTTAATAATGAGACGTTTCGACACGGTAGGGTTAAGCAGTTATTTCCACCTCTTCCTAATCCTCTGATTCGCCCAAATCCGATCTCAGAAGTCTAAAGTCCAGCAAAAGTTTGTTCATTTCCCTGCTAAAACTCTTTTAATTACCCGCTGAGCTGAATCACGGATCACCAGAACGTGCTGGACTTCGATCCTCAGGCTTAACGCAGAGAACACCAGGATTACAGAGACTGTGGACTTGATTCCGTTTAAACCAGGCTTTTCTGAAAGAGAGGAGAGCAGCACCACCTAGTGGTGAAAAGTAGGATTTGCAGTTTATTTAGTCTTGATCCAGAATGAAGAATAAAATTGGCCAGATATCTGTGTATAGATCTGTGTATTGATGCCGATCACGTGATTATTTGTTGTATATTGAATTCTCCTCTGGTGTAAGGTTTGTAAGGACTCGTGTTGTGATTAGAATCAACATTCAGTCCTACGTGCTTGCTGCATGCTGTAACACACTATATGATGTCTACACACACACACACACACACACACACACTGTAGCGTGTCATCTCATTGTAGGGACCTCCTGGTGCTTTAGGGGAAGATGGTCGAATGGGGGCTCCAGGTCCACAAGGCCCTCAGGGACAACGTGGACAGAAAGGACAACGTGGATCGGAAGGAATTCTTGGGGTTCCTGGAATAAAAGGAGATGTAGTAAGTAACATACAGTCACACAACACACACACACACACACACAGACATCAGACATTTACATGATATGAGAACTTTTACCAATGATATTGTTATAGTCCACGTTACAGTATAAATACTACTCTGTTCACATCTGGTCATGTAAATTTGCATAATAAATGCTGATTATTATGAGCTCATAGGTGCATTTGTGTATAACATATATTGTATTTGTGAGTTTCCACTGTCCGTAACATGAGCTTGTATTGCGTTCAGGGCACTATAGGAATTCCTGGATATCCTGGACAAGATGGATCCACTGTGAGTGCATAAACGTAGTAATAAAAACTAGACCTGAAAGTATATTGTTTGCCATGTATGTCTTACTGTGACTGATTTCATCTTGAGGGTCCTCGTGGACATGTTGGCCCTCCCGGTCTTCCAGGATTAGATGGCTGCGAAGGAACCAGAGGAGATCCAGGACCTGCTGGCCGTCCAGGACCAAATGGTGGAATGGGACCACGAGTAAGAAAAACGGATTAGCTTTGGCACACAGGAACCCGTGGGTTTGGAAGTACAATTAATCTCAATTATTCAGTGAGAGAATTTCATCCGGGTCTGAAACGTCTCCTCAGTGACGTCAAACGTAAGTGATAATAGTCAGGTTTAACTGTTGGCTACTGAACATCGTATTAATGAGAAGACGATGAGAACGTAGGAGTAGCCGAGAGCTGAATACCTGAAAGAAGGAGAGTGCTGGAATTATATCTATGGCTACGATCTACATATAAGGCTTTAATAGATATTCGAAATATATTGACTGTGAGAAATTGTGAATGGAAAAGAAAAAAAAAATGCACACACGTCACTGCTTAAACGCTTTGTTCTGCAGGGACACCCAGGACCAAAGGGACCAAAAGGAGTTAGTGCATGCAGATATTCAAGGGTTCCTGGTCAACCTGTGAGTGAAACATAAATCCTAAGCTATACTAAAGGCTTTTTTTGTTTGTGTCGTTGTGAATAGTAATATTGCTCCTGACTACTGTTTGACAGGGTTGCGATGGACCTCCTGGTGATCCTGGACCTCGAGTAAGTCACCAAATCATCTGGCTCTATTTCAACACCGCATAGTATAGTGTTTTTAACACGACTTGCTCGTAATTAATTAATTAATTAATTAATTAATTAATATTATTATTATTATTATTATTATGTGGTCAGATGATGTAATGAAAAGGCTAAATCTGTCAGTGCTGTAGCGTTGTTGTTTTTCTTAATGCAGATTTGGTCGTATTGAGTTATGGACGCGTGCTCGGTCAGCTTATCCTTCAAACTGTGCTCGCACGTTGTTTACAGGAGAGCACGTTAAATGAACAAAAACACTGACATTATTTGATTCATTTGACAAATCAAATTAATGAATTGAAAGCTGCTGTGTGTGCACTCGACACGTCAGTGCATGGTAAGAATAAAATGCAAAATTATAGGATGTGCTGGATCAAGTGCTATTTTAGCACAAACTGGTGATAATGAGGCTCTTAATGCAGATTAAACGGTTAAATTAAGCCAAATTTGTGTTAACTTATATTAATGTTACATCGTATTATTGTACCTGAAGACAAGAAAAATTCCCACACAATTTCCTTCTTCAGTGCGTGTTTTCTATCTCGGACTTTTCAAGCTTAAAGGCAAGTATTGGGGTTAAAGACGGCGGTATAGATGTTACTGAAAACCACCGTCTTGGAGTTCTTCTCAATCCCGTTAACCTTTTTTCCCATTAAACTTCTACTCAATCTGGCAACCTTGGCTGCACAAACAACATGCAGCAGCTACTTTTCATAATGTGACCAGTACATTGATGTAACTTGACTCTGAATATGAGTAACTTTCCCTGCATTTAAAAACAAACAAACAAAAAAAAACCTTAAGACTCTAACTCTGAATATGACTGATTTTAAGAGTACGGTGCAAGACATGTTAAATATCGCATGTTTGTGTGTGTTTCTGTGACCTAGGGACTTCCTGGACCTTGTGGCCCACAGGGTCCACAGGGGAACCCTGGAGATCCTGGATTACCGGTAAACCATTGACTCTGACTTCCTGTTTATTTTTGCAGTAATGTAATTTTAATAGTGAATTCTAATTTGATGTGCATTTCCTACATTTAGTACATTTAGGAACTTTAAGTAGATTTGGCAATATACTGTTACAATAAATTAATATTTAATCTTTAATATTTTCAACCATTAAATGACATTAAAGCTGGATTAGGTGCTTGATCTGCCAGTCTGTCCTGAGATAAAACTGCTAAACCTGGCAACAAAGATAATTTAATGGTTAATGTTAAACGACAAGAGAAATTTGGCACATTGAACAAGAGGCATCTCTCTCTCTCTGTCTGTCTGTCTGTCTGTCTGTCTCTCTGTCTGTCTGTCTGTCTGTCTATCTCTCTCTTTCCAGGGTGGAAATGGTGCTCCAGGTGTACGAGGTGCTCCAGTAAGTTATATGCACATCCTTCACTTTTATCTTAATAATAAATCATTAATTTAAGAAAAGTAGTGTGTAATTCACTGCACTTACCATGATTGTTTTTCTCATAGGGAGACACAGGAAAACTGACTCCTGGTGATGGTGGAGATGAGGTGGGTTTTGTATATTTGTGCAGGAGATGAGGTGTGTGTGTGATGCGCATAGTGGGTGTGTAAACGTCTTTTTTTCAATTTTATAGGGAGATACAGGGCCAAAGGGTAATCCAGGGCCCACTGAAACCTTTCAGCCACCAGAAGAATTGTTCCTCAAAGGAGACAAGGTAAGTTACTTATCTAAATCAAGACACTTGTGTATCATATTCTTGTTTCCTTCTGGAATTAGTGGAGCTTTTCTATGTGCTTGTTTAGCGTGTGTAGCTCAGTACTAATTGCAAAGTAACCATGTGAAGTTGTAATATTTAACTCACGCTTTTATCTAAGACGACTTACAATTGAGACAGGACACGTCTGGGTCCAGGCGTCCAGGACAGGTTCCTTCCAGTACTAGTGGAGACTGTATGGAAGAAGAACAAAAACCTACGCAGGCACATCATGTACAATATCTATTGCCTGTGTCTCTAGCAGTGACTCCACTTCCTCATTCAATATAGTCAGATGACTTGGATCTTGCACCTTTGTGGGGTGTTCAACGCTGCTCAGCTGAGAAAATGTGGACAGCGTGCTCAGTATCCAGTGATCCAATGCCAATGCTTTAACTCCAGAAGGGTAATCAGCCCACCTTTGACTGCATTGCTTCAATCCTAGCACTCCTGGTGAGTTGTGCTTGGCAGCTTTGGCAGTCTTTGCCCCGACTTGAACCCCCTTGTTGTTCTGGTCCTCTGCCTTGGTACCAGTGTGACACACACATGCTGCATCCTGCCTAACACCTTACATTTCTTGTTGTGGTCTTTGAAACTCACTTATTTGGAAATGTGTCAAATATAGATCGCTCTGATCGTGTTTCATGCAAAGACCAGCAATCATCCAGTGCCTCATGAATCTGTGTGTCAAAGACCTGCCCAGATACCAGAGGTGTTTTTACTAGCATTTAAGCAAATGAAACCTACCTTCTCATTTGTGTCAACAGACCTAACGAGTTGGAGCACTGCCTGTAAGAGTTTTGTGCCCATTTAAATCTTCCATCATGGGCATTTTCACCTTGAGTGCAAAGAGCAAATGCGCCACGGTGTTAGCGATACAACTCGTCTATATTCCGGTTCTGATGTCCAGTGCAGGTTTGATAGCAATGCATTGTCCACTTGTACCACTCTCTCTGTACTTTTTCTCGACTTAGTCTCTCTAATTTCTGCACTGATTTCATTTATATGGTTCCCCATTTACCATTGCAGCCATTGTTTGTGCTCTTATGCCAGATTTCCTTGCTCTTGAATGCATATTAGAGCTGTTTATGAAACTGGTCCACTGTGGAAAAGCCCAGCCACTTGCTTGGGATGATATCCCACAGCATGGGTCAGACAATTAAATCTGCCGGATTCAATGGAGGATGAAACTTTAGTCATGCCAAGGCAGCTTAGAAAATGAAGTGCCGAAACAGAAAATACATCAGGGTCTTGCCACGACAGGCAGTTGTACTAAGCTACACCGAACTCTCCACTTCACTGCACTGTTGCATTGGCAGTAACAGGTCTTGAATTTGCCCAATGCTTGCTCCTGCGTCATCTACATTCCAAGGGCAGTGAAGGGCGCTCATTCCCTCCTATCTCTTCTATCCACAGGGTTGAAACTGAAATGATTCCCTATATCATTTTATATGTAAATATTATATTATGACACATTATTCACACACAATAAAAAGAAGACGTTAAAAAAAAAAAACAGTTATGGAACATAGACAGTGATATACAATTACATTTCTTATCAGAAAGAAAAGAAGATGGATGGATTAATGGATAATCTTGTTATTTTAGGGGTCAAAAGGACCTGACGGACCCTCTGGATTGCCTGGATATAAGGTAAGTGTGTTCATGCTGATCTAGCTGTTTGGTTACATGAGCCATTTCTTTTGTGTCTCTATGGTTTATTCTAGATGATTCATTTTAGGTGAGAAATTAATAAGGATAAGAAAATCTTGAGCCAAAACAATAGGATTCTTCTAGAATTTCAGTGCTTGGACCCATACATGTAAAATATCACCATGGGGAGGAAGGGGAGAGGGGTATGTATGTATGTATGTATGTATGTATGCATAGCACTTGAGATCAAGTATCTGTGAACTGAGAATGCAAAAGGCTTTAATGACAGTTATTTACAATAATCTGAACGGGCCACATAGCACAAGTCTGAATACAAAACAATATTCTCCACAGATCTACTGACACAAGGAACTCAACATGGACCTATGGTGCTCTTTTGAGGGATTTTATATGCCTTATGTTCAGTGATGTACTGTAAGTGTCTGTTTTCCAGGGAAATGTCGGATCTGCGGGGGAAACGGGAGAGAAAGGTGTCGCAGGTTGGCCAGGACCTACAGTGAGTGTGAATTTTTATAATGCTTGACAATCAAACAGGTTTCATATCAAACCGTAAATAAATAAATAAACCTGGCAAATACTTCATGTAGTGATATTCTTGCAGTATCTCTGATCTCTATGTATTATGGCTGCATAGGTTTATAATGTGGCTTAGCGGTTAGAATATTTGCCTCGCACCTCCAGGGAATGGAGTTATCATGTTCTCCCCGTGCTTCACGGGGTTTCCTCTGGGTACTCCGGTTTCCTCCCCCAGTCCAATGACATGTGCTGTAGGCTGACTGGCGTTTCCAAATAGATTGTAGTGTGTAAATGTGTGTGATTGTGCCCTGTGATGAGTTGGCACCCCATCCAGGGTGTCCCCTACCTTGTGCCCCGAGTTCCCTGGGACAGGCTCCAGGCTCCACCCGACCCTGTATAGGATAAGCGATATGGAAAAAGGAAGGATAACTAACACAAGAGTTGTGTCTTAGTGCCTGATCTTGACTTTTACTCAGCTTGATTTATAATGTTTATTAAAATTCATCTGGATGTCTTATTTTACTAATTTCAAACTTGTTCAAAGGGAGAATCTGGCTATCCTGGGCATTCTGGCAGACAAGGAATTAAGGTACAAAGCTCTGTGTGTGTGTGTGTGTGTGTATTTATAGTGAGTTCAATGTTGATGTTTGTTATATGTATTCTCTTTATTCCTACAGGGTGAACAAGGAATGTCTGGACTCTTAGGTGAATGTGGCTCCCCAGGACTAAAGGTTTTTTTTGTTTTTTTACCCTACCTTACCATTATTCGGGTTAATATTCCACGGGCCGTATTCAGAGTTGGTGACTTAAGTCCAAAATTTCCGTCGATAATGACGTCACTACGAATGAGACGATAATTGTTGAAATAAACATGTAATAGGAATCTAGTAAATTGCCAATAAAGAAAACATGCCCAGTGTGTGCACTTAACTCAACTCTGAATACACTCAGATTGTTCGAACATTATACAGTATACTGTAAATACACTATCCTACTAATGCTGTGTTTGTGAATGTCTAACAGGGAATCTCGGGTGATCCTGGACCAAGAGGGCAAACAACATATTTCTTTTATGAAGCAGGTATAGCTATCAACCTCCACATATCGCAGTGTGTGGGGTTTTTTTGCACTGGGGTGCATGGACTAGAATTGAATGGCTAATACTATTTGAATAAATTTTAAACGGTTGTTTTTACTTCAGCCTTTTCTGGCAAGGAATTCATTATGTAGAGAATTTACAGAGCTGATGAGCAATCCACTTCAGCTTATTAGTATAATGGCACAACAATCAGCAGTTCTAGAAAACACTGCAACGTGTTAAAGAATGGTACTTTCAAGGACTCATCCGAAAGATAATGAACTGAAATGGAGTCTATAGCAGTCAGGATCATTACGATTGAACATTATTGTAATGCTTTGAACATATGAGCAAAATTGCAATGATGGTGATTGTAACCTACTGGTCGTGTTTGACCTGGATCATGTGAAAACAACCCGAGATGCATCGTAAGAGTAATTTGCTGTTCATTTGAACATCCTTCCTGGTGTTAATGTGTTGCAATGCATCTTTAAATAGTGTATCCTTGATCTTTGTATGATTTGAGTAGATGATTATGATTTTGTTGCCATTGTTGACTGTAGGTTGTGTTGGTGAACGAGGATCTCCTGGGGCCCCTGGTGTCAAAGGAGACATGGGATTGGTGGGTCTGCCAGGCCCTACTGGTCGAACAGGAATATCTATACCAGGTGGGGTTGTCTTGAGAGCTAAGTCAAGAGTTAAGATTAAAATTAAAGCAGCAGTTGGAGATCCATGATTCTGACTTTGGATGTAAGCGATTTTAGCATGGGTTAAGTGCTAACATGTCAGCTTTATTTCCTCAAAATGCTTTGCATGCCAGGAACCCCAGGCCGGCCAGGGATGGATGGTCCTCAAGGCCTTCAAGGTGAAAAAGGAGCGCCAGGAAAGAGAAGCACTGAGCAGATCCCAGGGGAACCTGGGAAACCAGGGCTCCAAGGGCCAAAAGGGATTCAAGGGGATCCCGGGCCCACTGGTGGGTTTACATAGAGTAGACAGAAATGTGTACTCTCTGCACTACTGTTCATCCATCTTTCGCATGTATCTCGCTTTTGTACAGATACATATGTATTATTGTCTGGTTTTGGTATATATACAGTATCTCACAAAAGTGAGTACATCCCTTACATTTTTGTAAATATTTGATTATCTCTTTTCATGTGACAACACTGAAGAAATGACACTTTGCTACAATGTAAAGTAGTGAGTGTACAGCTTGTGTAACAGTGTAAATTTGCTGTCCCCTCAAAATAACTCAACACACAGCCATTAATGTCTAAACCGCTGGCAACAAAAGTGAGTACAGTCCTAAGTGAAAATGTCCAAATTGGGCCCAAAGTGTCAATATTTTATGTGGCCACCATTATTTTCCAGCACTGCCTTAACCCTCTTGGGCATGGAGTTCATCAGAGCTTCACAGGTTGCCACTGGAGTCCTCTTCCACTCCTCCATGTCAACATCACCGAGCTGGTGGATGTTAGAGACCTTGTACTCCTCCACCTTCCATTTGAGGATGCCCCACAGATGCTCAATAGGGTTTAGGTCTGGAGACATGCTTGGCCAGTCCATCACCTTCACCCTCAGCTTCTTTAGCAAGGCAGTGGTCGTCTTGGAGGTGTGTTTGGGGTCGTTATCATGCTAGAATACTGCCCTGCGGCCCAGTCTCCGAAGGGAGGGGATCATGCTCTGCTTCTGTATGTCACAGTACGTGCTGGCATTCATGGTTCCCTCAATGAACTCTAGCTCCCCAGTGCCAGCAGCATTCATGCAGCCCCAGACCATGACACTCCCACCACCATGCTTGACTGTAGGCAAGACACACTTGTCTTTGTACTCCTCACCTGGTTGCCACCACACACGCTTGACACCATCTGAACCAAATAAGTTTATCTTGGTCTCATCAGACCACAGGACATGGTTCCAGTAATCCATGTCCTTAGTCTGCTTGTCTTCAGCAAACTGTTTGCGGGCTTTCTTTTGCATCATCTTTAGAAGAGACTTCCTTCTGGGTCGACAGCCATGCAGACCAATTTGATGCAGTGTGCGGCGTATGGTCTGACAGGCTGACCCCCCACCCCTTCAACCTCTGCAGCAATGCTGGCAGCACTCATACATCTATTTCCCAAAGACAACCTCTGGATATGACGCTGAGCACGTGCACTCAACTTCTTTGGTCGACCATGGCGAGGCTGTTCTGAGTGGAACCTGTCCTGTTAAACCACTACATGGTCTTGGCCACCGTGCTGCAGCTCAGTGTCAGGGTCTTGGCATCTTCTTATATCCTAGGCCATCTATATGTAGAGCAACAATTCTTTTTTCAGATCCTCAGAGAGTTCTTTGCCATAAGGTGCCATGTTGAACTTCCAGTGACCAGTATGAGGGAGTGTGAGAGCGATGACACCCAATTTAACACACCTGTTCCCCATTCACACCTGAGACCTTGTAACACTAACAAGTCACATTACACTGGGGAGGGAAAATGGCCAATTTGGACATTTTCACTTAGGGGTGTACTCACTTTTGTTGCCAGCGGTTTACCAGGTTGTCACATGAAAACATATAATCAAATATTTACAAAAATGTGAGGGGTGTACTCACTTTTGTGAGATACTATATATATATATATATATATATATATATATATATATATATATATATATATATATATATATATATGTATGTGTGTGTGTGTGTGTATGTATGTATATATATATATATATATATATATATATATATATATATATATATATATATATATATTTGTATTGAACTTTTTTCAAACCATATCTAACTGGGCTTTAGTATGTTTTGATTATAGTATGCGTTTTGATTATTTAAATGAATATTTTGATGATCCGATGTGTTCTTCTGCCGCTGTAGTCCATCCAATGCTTTTCTGCTTTCCACACTTGTATAGAGTGGTTGTTTGAGTTGCTCTAGCCTTTCTCTCAGCTCAAACAAGTCTCCTCTGTCCTCTCTCATCAACTCAACTCAACATCAATGGATGTTTTTTTTTGTTTTGTTTTTCTCGCCATTCTGCATTTTGATATTTGGTGATTTCAATCCAACTCCATCCAATCCAGATGCCATGACATTAGCCTAAATTAACCCAATTTCCAACTCAAATTTCTTATATTCAACTCAATTTTGGCTTTATTAATACACAGCATCCAATTTATTAGGGAATCAGAACCAGAGTTCAAAGCAGGTATGAGAGCAAAGGCGGATGAGGTAATCATAGGCACGTTCATGTTCATATGTCACGTATCAATAAGAATTAGATCAATCACGAGTCATGAACCACCACAGAAGAGACGCTACAACAGGCCAATGACGGGACAGGCAGGACTAACACAAAACAGGTGAACACGATCAGGTAACAACCCAAAGACAGGACAAGGGTGGAGACAAGACTGAAACAGAAAAACAAATGACACGAAAGCTGGGAACTGAGTCTACTTAATTGTTGTCCTGTTTTAGTGCTAGCTCTAGTCCACTTAGATGCCTTAACTTTGAGATACTTTAATTTTAATATGTGTGTCTGTGTGTGTGTGTGTGTGTGTGTTGTAGGATACTCCTGCATCCCCGGCCAAAGAGGAGATCCTGGAATCACAGGAGATAAAGGTCCATCTGGTTCTAAAGGCAATGAAGGGAAACAAGGTGATGCAACCACAACATTCTCACAACCATAAGCAGAGATGTGAATATTTTCATAGGGTAACAGTTAATATGAATAGCACTAAGCCATGTCATGAGACCGTAGGTGTTTACGAAGACTTACAGTGTTCTTTGAGCAATGAGTAAGAAATGACACGTAAATAATTCACGCCAGGGGGCAGGGTGTGATGCGGCAGAGCACGCAAGCCGAATGGCACTACCCCCTACTACCGAAGTGCATCATTTTCGTATAACAACAGGGCTGGAGTATGTTCTACTTGAACCTTAGCGTAACCATTTGCCAATGTTTACGTATAATTTATGAATGTGCAAACGGTCACACATTTGTATTGTTTACAGTTAGATTTCTGTATTCTAGAAATATTTCGTTTTTGAAATATACACTTATCCCAGTGGTAATGTTTGCATGTGAAAACTGATTTCAGGATATAATAAGTGTTTTGTGTGGGTGTGGTTTTACAGGTGACAATGGTGACTGTGGTTGTGCGGTCAGTACTTTTTACGGCGTTAATGGTTTCCCGGGTGAACCTGGCGAACCCGGTGCTCCAGGACTGCAGGGGCTTCCTGGTGCACGAGGTGAAACTGGCCCTGATGGAGAACCTGGGCTGAAAGGACATTTTGTAAGAAAAAGTCCTCCAAAAAAAATCCCTTATTTAAAAGAGTGAATATTCATATATTAATATACATTTGAATATTAATTAGGATTATACAACAGCACTGTTGAATTCTTAAATTTGATTGGTCAGAAGGAGTTAATAATTGAAATCACAGGTTGATATTAATGCGCCTGTTCGAACATGCTATCATTTCTATAGTAACAGGTTATTCACAAGGATCTAATAAACTAAAACTAATACTAAACAGAGGTGTGTTTCACAGAACAGTGTGGTGTGTTTTTCACAGGGTTATCCGGGTTTTCCAGGTTTCAGGGGGATAAAAGGAGAAAAAGGAAACCTGTTTGTGATGAATATCAAGGGTGAGACATGTAGCACAGTGCTCTTGCAGGGTTCTGAGCATATTTTAAACTGAAAAATTATAACATTCATATTTACTTTAAGGTCAAAAGGGACCGGCTGGCACACCAGGGACTGAGGGCAATCTGGGTATCAATGGCAGGTGTGGGGATCATGGGAATCCTGGCCCTCCAGGAGATTGTGGTCCAGAGGTTAGTTATCTAAAGGTTGTGGTAAAAGTATTGTGCCAATGAACATTAAGAAGGTGAGATCAACACAAACAGGGGAAATTTGCAAAATATGACAAATAGATGGTAGATTTATGGATGGATGGATGGATGGATGGTATATCTTGGGAGAGGGATTATCAATGGCTAGATCAAGGATTTCTCGATGTCTAAAGAAATATGCTTGACATAGCAGTTCTTCTTCACACTGACAGATGATTATTCCTTTTTAAGGGTGAAAGTTTTACAGGTTTTCCTGGTGATCGAGGTTGTCCAGGAAATATGGGTTTCAAAGGTGCAAGAGGTCCCTGTGGACCACAAGGCTCAGGCATTCCTGGGCCAGTAGGTCATCGAGGACATGAAGGTGACCAGGGACCTCCAGGACAGAGAGGAAATGTTGGGCGTAAAGGAAACAAAGGTAAAATTAACTCGTTAACTCTTTTCAGATTCTCATCAGATAGCGATGGTTAAATGAGAGATTTTGTGTGAAAAAGACATCGTCTTCATTCGTCTTCAGTAACCTCATTATCCTAGTACTGTAAGCGTCACACTCGAACTGGAGCCAATCCCAGTAATGCTGGACACGGGATAGGACAATTCACCCTAGCACCGTTCACACATATTCACAAACTCGTACCTTTGACCAATTTACTGCAGCCAGTCTGCGTATCTGCATGTTTTGGAACGTGGGAGGAAACCTGAAGAACATGTGAAACTCCACATGGAGAGTAACTCAAACCCAGGATCTAAATCTGGAACCTGGGAGCTGTGAGGCAGCAATGCTAGTCCAGGATTGTCATTACTAATTAACTAATTAACAGACTCCTGTTCTTTGGCTGACAAAATTGGAACCCACCTCAAGGTTCAAAATATTGGGTGTTCTGAGATGCTTTTCTGATCATCATGGTTGTAAAGAGTGGTTATTTGAGTTATTGGTTTTTTTTTTGACCATTCTCTATAAACTCTACAGCAGGGGTGACCAATCTTATCTGGAAAAGATCGGCGTAAGTGCAGGTTTCTCATTCCAACCAAGTAGAAGACACACCTGAGTCTATTGAAAGCCAAGATCAACTGATTAAACAGGTGGAATCAGGTGTATGTCCTGCTTGATTGGAATGAAAACCTGCACCCACACTTGCTTTTTGTGGATAAGATTGGACACCCCTGCTCTACAGACTGTTATCTATGAAAATCACTGGAGATTCCTGCACTTTTTGAAATGCTCAAACCAGCCAATTTGCCACCAACAACCATGCCAACGTCACTAAGATCCTATTTTTTTCTCCCATTTTGATATTTGATGTGAACTATATGTGTAGGTGAGTGTAGGTCAGGAGCGATGAAGGAGTGATGGCATTAGAAGCAACCACTACAAAATGTGGAAACATTATGCAAGGCACTGTATGCCGAGTTGACTTTGTTTCCTGTGTAGGTGATATGCAACTCTGTATACCTGGCAGTCCTGGAGTCCGTGGACCAAACGGAGAGCTTGGTGACCAAGGTAGCTGTTACAGCAAAACACAATAGATACTCAATTAATAGCTGAGTTAATAAATAATAAATTAATGGATGAAAGAAAGTATGTCAGCTCGATCATAAAAGTGTGAGTATTTCTATCTTATTACAAGGAAAATTATTATTATTCTAGTAAGTCTCTGTGTAAGTACCTGATTTCCTAATACATTTTAATGTAACACTTTTATATTCTGTATAGGCCGCTTAGGAGAGGAGGGAAATCCAGGGCCTTGTGGGGATCATGGAATAAATGGACCAAAGGGAGAGAAAGGAAACCTTGGAAATCCTGGTTCTAATGGCCCTGCAGGTAGTGACTACACTAAAGTCAGAGCACCTGACTGGTTTCAACAAAAAAGAAAGTTGAGAATGGTGCCAAGCACAAATGTCCAGACAAGACTGAAGCTGTAGTCAGAAAACATCATCACTGAAGGCTAGAGAACCATTAATACCTCTTGTGTATGGATTAAAGATGAGCCATATTCTCAAACTTTACATCTACAGTTCAAGCCTTGCAACATTGCTAAACTGTGGACAATTTAATATTGCCTTGTTTCACTTTATCAGGGTTATGTGGATCTCAGGGGGATCCAGGAGACTGTGGACCTGTTGGAAAGAGTTTGCATGGGGAACCAGGGATACCCGGCAATACTGGACCCACAGGGTTACAAGGATGCATTGGAGACTCATTGGTAGGAGAGCGAGGGCCAGTGGGCCCTAGTGGGCTCACTGGCTCTTTAGGACCTAAAGGATTCCCTGGAGCCCCAGGGTCACTTGGTAGAGAAGGTAGGCATGAGACAAGCAAGCATTAATGCCATTAGATTAAAAAGAGAGAGAGAGAGAGAGAAGATTAACATAAAAACATTTTACTATACAGTTATTGTGTATATTTTTCTTAGATCTTTGGGTTGCTGTATGGTTTGTGCTTCTACAGGCTCTCCTGGTGTACCTGGAGCTCGAGGTAGGAAAGGAGAGCCAGGAGCAAATGGTCAGCCTGGGAAAGAGGGGTCTGCAGGCCCATGTGCAGTACAGTGTCCAGTTGGAACAGTGGGCAACCCAGGACTTCCAGGAGACCCAGGCTGTAATGGAAATCCAGGTGAGAAGGGTTCGTCAACGACTGCATCAATGTTAATGTCAGGTTATTTTAGAAAGTTAGGAATAATCTCTTATTATGTATTAGGAAACTGATATTCATCCATTGCTTTACTCCTTGAATACATGATATAAGAGAAGGTGGAAGTATAAATGTGGTCGAGCTAGTGCTGACAAAAATGTGAGTATCATCAGCATAGGATAGCAGCAAGCAGCAGTCATAGGGGTCAAAGCACATCTTTGTAAGCAAGCAAAACAAATCCATTTGGATGTTGTTTATGGCAACATCATATGGAATGTACTCATAAGAAGTTAACAATATTATTTTGGAGAAACTTGTTTACAATCCTACTACGTGGTGTTACCCAGATGAGGAAGGCTTCCCTTTCCCTCTCAAGATGTCTTCCTCATGTTGTTTCATAGAGCATTTCCTTTCCATTGTTACCTCTGGCTTGTTCATTAGGGATCTAAATCTGCATCCAGATTTATTTAAATCTGCTTTGCGACATTATCTATCGTTAAAAGCACTATACAAATAAAACCGAGTTGAATCGAACGTGTAAACATTTTAGGCGAACGTGGTGAGAAGGGATGTACCGGACCACCTGGCATTCCTGGAAGGGGGCTGAAAGGTGATACTGGGAAACCAGGCCCACCTGGTGCTCAGGGATACTTTGGTCCTCAGGGATGGCGAGGATCAGAAGGACAGTCTGGAGATCCTGGTCCAAATGGATTGAAAGGTAAAAGTCCATGTTCTAAAACCGAATCAGATTAGTGGCGGATTGATTGATTTCTTGTGCTAAAATGAGGGGTATATTTATTTCCACGTCAGCAGGTCATCAAATAGACCATTTGATCCAATATTTATCACTTTAAGGCTGCAAATGACATTTAAAATGTAAATGAATGTAATGTGTTCCTGTCAGTTAAAATCCACAGTATGCAAGCAACGATGTCAGTTTTGCATGATAAAATTGAAAATGATTTCATGATGCCGCTCAGGTCATCCTGGACAACCCGGATGGGCCGGCTTACCTGGTGGCCCTGGCGAGTGTGGATGTCAAGGCCCACCTGGCGTAAAAGGCGAGAAAGGCTTTGACGGGGGGCAAGGTTGTCCTGGCGTAAATGGAGAGGAAGGAGAGAAAGGTATGCTTAAAGAAGGACTACTTAAACGAAAAAAAAACTCCACCCTGAAACACATAAATGTGATTTTGGTGCTAAGGTAGAAAATGAAATGCAGTCAGAATACAAGGCTCAGTAATGCACAGTGATTAACTATGGCAAGACTTCGCGAAATGCGTGTGCCTGTGGCTTGAGCAAGGTAATGCCTGGACTGAAAAGGGGTAACAGTCAGGTTTCAAAGTTAGCTCCTAAAAGCAAAAGCGCAAGAGCTTCTTTTCTCACCATTTTTCAGCATCATATTATTGAGAAATCTTGGAGCCAGGAAACATCCCAGAATTGAATGCAGTTATATAATGTACTTGCGCTAAATTACGGCAGCGTCTCATCTCTGCTAGTTAGGGAACTATGAGATGATGAGCTCAAGCCTGATGGAGTAGGAACTGGTTTTAAATAAATAATGAGAAGTACTTCAAAACCTGTATTGTCTGTCCTACAGGTTCCCATGGAAATCCTGGGATGCCAGGAGAGATTAACGTGAATGCTGAAAAGGGGAAGAAGGGGCTACTAGGAATGCCTGGGCAGTGTGGACTCCCTGGTCTCCGAGGTGAAAAACCTGAGAATTTCTTTCTTCATAAGTGTGTCTTATTTTTTTTCCCCCAGAGGTTTCAATGCATTGTGAGCATTCCTAAGTAAAGAATAAAATGCTCAGAGGCATGCTGCTATAGGAAAATAATCAAAGAGTTACTGTTACCACCCTGAAGTCAATTATTTTCCAATAATATCACATCCTGAAGTGTTTTATTCCTCTCACAGTGCAGCAATTTGTTAATGAATTAAAAGCAAATTTGAAATAATAGATCTCCCTCATAGACCACTGACTGAATTTTGGCTCGTACATTCATGCATTCAATCTGATCACAAAGGTTCTAAAAATAAAGAAAAGCATGTATTATCTATGTATCTCTATCTCAGGCGATAAAGGTGAGAAGGGTGAACACGGCCCAGATGGCTTTTCAGGGTATCCTGGACTTCCAGGTTCTGAGAATGGCCCTCGAGGACCACAAGGTCTTTTTGGAAGGCCAGGTGGACCTGGACGCCAGGGCTTACCAGGGTTAAAAGGCCATAGCGGATTTACTGGAGGATGTGGAGATCCAGTGAGTTAATAAAGCATCGTAATTAATGTTCACATTCTGTTTTTTTTACACAGTAATCGAGAGACAACGTTATGTTCATACCTGCCTAAGATTAACAAGATGAAATAAAAGTGTAAACCCAAGCAAATCGATGATTTCTGATCCCGAGCTCGGAGTTTTGGACCTTTCTTTATAGCTATGATGAGTTTTTAGCTGGTTATTCACCCTTAGTCAGAGATGTGAGACATCCAGAATCCCACCAGAATAAAAATCTGCCTGGAAAAAAAAGCATTCCCTACAGTATATCACATTCTGAAATGTGTTGCTCTGTGGTCTTAGGGTGACCCAGGATTGAGTGGATCTCCAGGACTCCCAGGTTTCCCTGGATTTGATGGGCTGAAAGGTAAAGTGATCTATTTAACATAATACTAAAAAGTATAAACACGTTTTATTAAAAAACAACAACAACAAAAAACAACATAAATAAAATGTGGGCATAATAAACGTTAGTCAGTCTGTTGGCTACAAAATAATGAGTGACGAACGATGCATTCGGACTGAACTCTATGAATTGTTGTGTTTAACTAGGTGATAGAGGAGATTCCATAGGTACACCAGGACCTCCAGGTTTGAGAGGTCCATCTGGACAAAATGGCTTCCCAGGTAAGTGCACTGGCGTTATTGTTGACGTCTTTCATAAAGTTAGTTTTTGTGCTTTACATAGTACACTTCCTACTATAGAACTTCTATTATTTATTTATTCATTTATTTATTTTGTCAGTCTATTCCATAAATAATCAAAATTAAGCTAACGTACTGTACACAGTGGTCAGTAAAAATGTAATGCTATAAAATCAAAAGAAATGGCACCAGGGCCAATAAGAAAGCACAATAATGAAAGTAAGAATTTCACCCAAACATTTATCACTCTTGCAGGTTCTCCTGGAGATGAGGGAGATGAGGGAGAAGAGGGTCCGCCTGGTCAGTGTGGACGGCCTGGCAAACCTTGTCCTGTTGGAAATCGAGGACACTGTGGACCCCCAGGTAGACTTGTCGTATTGTTCCTGAAAAATGTCCTCATCAGTTATTGAGTTATTGTCCTTTTCACGAATAAGGTTTTGTTGTAGAGTAGTTGTTAGATTCCAGGGATGGCTAGTATAAATGTTCAAGTTAAGCCCAACCCCTCCCTCCACCCAGTACAGCTGGGCGCTGATAGTGGTGCCAGTGGGCCTTAGACTCTTGTTTCATCTCTACCTAAAGAGAGCAATGCAGCGGCACTTTAATTCTTTAGTCTGTCCAGCTCTCTCACCGTCTCATCTATACATTCTGCTCAAAGAGATCAGCTTCCAAAAGCTTCAACTTTCACGCTGATCCCACTATCAACACCATCACAGTGGAGTTTCTGTTGTAACTCGGTGGAGCCGGGTCGTATAGCTGCATTGCATTATCGGACTCTGAGTCCAGTGTTTGCTCTCTCCACTATGTCTACCTTGGATTTTTCATTAATATGACACGTAAGAAAAGATGTCCTTGTTCTTTCGTTTTTAACGGTGAAACACAGAGATTTTCTAACTTGAACCTCATTGCATGCTGGTAATGGGTTCAAGTCCAAAAGACTTAAAAAAATTCCACTCTGATAGATGTCACAGATGTTCTTCTATTCTCTCTCTGTATCCAAGGTGTTATTGGTCCTGCGGGACCCAGAGGTAAATGTGGTGCCGAAGGTCCTTCAGGGCCTCCTGGACCTCCTGGACCTACTGGACCATCAGGCCACAATGGCCCAAAAGGTACTGGTTTATTATTATTTATTGATCTACAATACAGTATCTCACAAAAGTGAGTACACCCCTCACATTTTTGTAAATATTTGATTATATCTTTTCATGTGACCACACGGAAGAAATGACACTTTGCTACAATGTAAAGTAGTGAGTGTACAGCTTGTGTAACAGTGTAAATTTGCTGTCCCCTCAAAATAACTCAACACACAGCCATTAATGTCTAAACCGCTGGCAACAAAAGTGAGTACACCCCTAAGTGAAAATGTTAAAATTGGGACCAATTAGCCATTTTCCCTCCCCGATGTCATGTGACTTGTTAGTGTTACAAGGTCTCGGGTGTGAATGGGGAGCAGGTGTCATCGCTCTCACACTCCCTCATACTGGTCACTGGAAGTTCAACATGGCACCTCATGGCAAAGAAATCTCTGAGGATCTGAAAAAAAAGAATTGTTGCTCTACATAAAGATGGCCTAGGCTATAAGAAGATTGCCAAGACCCAGACATTGAGCTGCAGCACGGTGGCCAAGACCATATAGCAGTTTAACAGGACAGGTTCCACTCAGAACAGGCCTCGCCATGGTCGACCAAAGAAGTTGAGTGCACGTGCTCAGCATCATATCCAGAGGTTGTCTTTGGGAAATAGACGTATGAGTGCTGCCAGCATTGCTGCAGAGGTTGAAGGGGTGGGGGGTCAGCCTGTCAGTGCTCAGACCATACGCTGCACACTGCATCAAATTGGTCTGCATGGCTGTCGACCCAGAAGGAAGCCTCTTCTAAAGATGAAGCAAAAGAAAGCCCGCAAACAGTTTACTGAAGACAAGCAGACTAAGGACATGGATTACTGGAACCATGTCCTGTGGTCTGATGAGACCAAGATAAACTTATTTGGTTCAGATGGTGTCAAGCGTGTGTGGCGGCAACCAGGTGAGGAGTACAAAGACAAGTGTGTCTTGCCTACAGTCAAGCATGGTGGTGGGAGTGTCATGGTCTGGGGCTGCATGAGTGCTACCAGCACAGGGTAGCTAGAGTTCATTGAGGGAACCATGAATGCCAACATGTGCTGTGATATACTGAAGCAGAGCATGATCCCCTCCCTTCAGAGACTTGGCCACAGGACAGTATTCCAGCATAATAACGACCCCAAACACACCTCCAAGATGACCACTGCCTTGCTAAAGAAGCTGAGGGTGAAGTCTCAGACCTAAACCCTATTGAACATCTGTGGGGCATCCTCAAACGGAAGGTGGGGAGCACAAGGTCTCTAACATCCACTAGCTCCGTGATGTCATCATGGAGGAGTGGAAGAGGACTCCAGTGGCAACCTGTGAAGCTCTGGTGAACTCCAGGCACAAGAGGGTTAAGGCAGTGCTGGAAAATAATGGTGGCCACACAAAATATTGACACTTTGGGCCCAATTTGGACATTTTCACTTAGGGGTGTACTCACTTTTGTTGACAGCGGTTTAGACATTAATGGCTATGTGTTGAATTATTTTGAGGGGACAGCAAATTTACACTGTTACACAAGCTGTACACTCACTACTTGACATTGTAGCAAAGTGTCATTTCTTCAGTGTTGAAACATGAAAAGATATAATCAAATATTTACAAAAATGTGAGGGGTGTACTCACTTTTGTGAGATACTGTATATCTACAGCTTATTCAAAGTCTAAATGCAAATTACACTGGACTTTATACAGCATGTGACTGTGTTTTTTAAAGTACATTTTTTGGGGGGGGTTTTTCAGGTTGTCCAGGGCCACCGGGACTGCATGGACTGGATGGATTAGAGGGTGTGAATGGTGAACCAGGGGCACGCGGTAAATGCTAGCATGCATGTTCCTGTGATGTCTGTTGAGTGTGTCCTTGTCTTCTGTTTATATAATTATCCATGATTGATGTATGTACGAGTGGTTGTTATCTTGTATATGATAAACTGTCTTTATACATGAAGCGTCCATGGGCTGCATTCAGGGTTGGCAGCTTAAGTCCAAAAGTATATCTACTACTACTACTACTAATAATAATAATAATAAACAAATGAGATGTGTTTCTCTTACTTCCTCTTTCAGGACTAGGTGTACCTGGGGATAGGGGGCCTGATGGTCTGACAGGTGAAAAGGGTTGTCCAGGAGACCCTGGGCCACATGGTCCTATCCAGCAAGGGGTCAAAGGCTATCACGGCCCACCTGGATTGCCAGGTGCGTACTCATCACAAGCATAATCCATTATATTTAAAAGGAAAAACTGGTCGTACTGGTCCATCGTCCTCAATAGCCGCTTCTACTGCTACCTTAAACCTGATACACTTTTGCGACACCTATTTGCAACAAATTTCTAAATAATGATGTATAGTATATGTAAAGTACATACACATACGGTATAGCATGGATCATGTTCAGGTCATTTTGATTTAAGAACACCAAGGTGAAATAAACGTTAATGCACCAGATGTTGCCACAGACAGCCATGGCTGTGAGCCAAGATGGCAAAAGCCAAGCGGCTGTGCCGTCTGGTTTTGAGCGATGACGTACTCTCTCCGCTGTCTATCACAGCGACACTAGCCAGTTGTGAGCATCTATGAGGGTTGTGTATGAGGAAGGTGGTAGATAACGCTTTCCTCCGAGTGTGTTACACTGCCCTCTGACACAGCATGAGCAGCAGTTTGAGAAGGTGTAATTGGTTGGCTTCGTGTACCTCGAAGGAAGCGTGCGTTAATCTTCACCCTATCCAGTAAGTAGGACGAGAATTGGAATGTGACCAAATTATGGAGAAAATGGGATTTATATCGTTCCATTTATAACTGTGGAATATTGTAGAATATTGATTTGTTGTTGATACAAGCATAGGATAAGCACGGATATTTCTATATTTCTTTCATTCCTCCTTCCCTCTTCATGTGTCCACCCTCTTTCACACTTTAGGTGAACCTGGTTATCCTGGTCCTCCAGGTCTTCCTGGCAGGGACTGTGAGAACCCTAAAGGAGGACAGAGTGGTGAAACAGGTTTTATGGGTGGTGACGGCCCACCAGGTGAGCGAGTGTGTGCCTGGTCATTTTAAAATCGAAATCTTATGGATGTAACAGATAGTACAGATATGTCTTTCAGATCGAACAGATAACATGAGGTGTGCATTGGGACTGGGATTCGTGAAGATAGAATTTCGCTGTACTGGAAATGTGATGAGATAAAAGGCGTCTATGCCATTCAGCCTTCGTTTATATTAGGCTAGTTTAGGACTTTAATTCTGCGCTGATTTACACAGCAATCTTCAACATATACCTCCTAAGTATTAACATACTAACAGAAATGTCTGTCATTATTGAAGGCGATTAAATTTTACTTCAAGTCGTATGACGACGTATTTCTAACAACAATTTCGGAAATTTTGGGTGTTTAAATATCTAGATTATATGACGTCAACATTTATAGGATTGTTAACAACCCATCTACATGATTACAGAGTATAGTGTCTTTGCTCTTTTTATCTGTTGGGATGTTTTAGGACTTAGGGGGCCTATGGGACTGGCAGGCCTGGCAATACCTGTGCGGGGGGATGAGGGGGACCCAGGTACACATGGTCCTCCTGGAAGTAAAGGACAAATAGGTGATTGTGGTCCCAAAGGCCAGGTCGGGGTTTCAGGCCTCCATGGACAGAAAGGTATTCTGGACAAATATGAATATATGAATATGTAAAGAACATCATTAGGAACTATATTCAAAGCCCAAAAATTATATCATAACTTCTCAAATGCTATTTCTGAACTCCCCATCAAATTATTCAAATGACCTGCATGTACTTTACGCCTCCATAGCTAGCAAATTTATCAGATCCAGCTCATCCTAGAATTTTTGTGTTTTTTTTAATCAATTTTTTTCAATGTAAACTGATGTGTTTAATTGTGCGCACAACTTAATGAATCCAAGATAAGTAAAGGTCCTGAAATCATAGAGTACGCAGGATGTTGATTATTGTATCCTGCTTTTAATTTGCTATTCTGTGTAGTCGAATGAATAAAATAATGCCAATGTTTTTTGATAACGTCCTGCAAAGAATACGTGCCGACGGTTTAAAGCCTACAAAACATTGTCAGTTTCATAATGTACTGTTCTTCCGTTGTATCTCGTATCAGTAAAGCTAAGGTTTCAGCTAAGCAACTTTTGTGTAACTTCTCTAACCGGATATACTAGATTGCTCGATTCATTATCTGTGTCATCAGGTGAGCAAGGAGACCCAGGACTTATTGGAGATCCTGGACCTTCTGGCTTACCAGGAGAAAATGGCAGCCCCGGGCTCAGGGGCACTAAAGGACTAAAAGGAGACCGAGGTCAGCGTTCTTCCTTAAACAGGAGTTTTGTTTTTTTTTTTATGTTTTTTTTTGTCAAGTTCTGTTGTGCAGTATTGCATTTCTTATCCTCAAAGGTTTTGGAGTTCAGAGATTTGTACTGCACTTAACATCTACAGTTGACATAAATTAATAAGAATTAAAATATTTTTCATTTACACCACATGTATCAAGTACTAGCCAATCACAGCAAAGAAACATTACAAGATAACCTTAATCAAAGAAAGATAGACTTGTTGGCAATTTTTTTTTGTTTGACTATGTTGTGCATTAAATGCAAAAGTGTTATTATCATTATTATTATTATTATTATTAATTTTACTACTAAAAACTACCATTAAAAAATCTAGTCTGTTTGATAGATTAAATCTAAGCATAAAAAAATTATATCATGTATTACACGTGCATTCCTTTACTTACGCTCTCTCTCTCTTTCTCTCTCTCTCTCTCTCTCTCTCATTGGCTTTAGGTTCTCCTGGACATGTAGGGAATATTATTCATAGGGATTCCGGCAGGCCGACTCCAGGTCCACCTGGACTTCCTGGACCTCCTGGTGAACCTGGCTTTCCAGGACTTATAGGAATTCAGGGAAGTGCAGGTCTAAAAGGTACACGTGAGCACACACACACACACACACACGTTTTACACATTGTCAGCACACATTGTCACGAAGTAGCTTTTCAGAAATCTGGGTTCAGACCCCTAACGAACAAGCTATAGGTGACAGTGACTAGAAAACACTTAGAGGAAACAGACTCGAAAGGAAAGTCATCCTCTTCTAGATGATCGTTGGTTTTCATATAATAAAAACGACATTGATATAATGATTCCTTTTTGGCGTCCACATCACACCAGCTGTTAACAAATGTCTTAAGGTGGATTTTATTTTCAATTTTTATTTTTTTTTCACTACTTTGGTGGAACTGAGCGCAACAGCACCACTAATGGCCGTAAATAAAATAAAAAACAAAGAAGTGAGGACGGGGGTGATTTCTTTGTAAATAAATAATATATATACATAAATAATAATTAATTATTATTCATGATAATAAATTATTCAACCTTAATCATGTCATTGTTGGGCTGCTGATAAATATTAGATATATGACAGTCATAACTATAAAAGATAAACACAGCTACAAATGTTTTAAAAGATATTGAATGTGTGTCATGAAGTGTTGACCTGTTGATTATTCACTACAGCAGGATGGAGCAAAAATCTACCCTTTGAGTGAAAGTCAAAGAGTATCTACCTTGAAACGTACTCAATTCAAATAAACGTATAACTATCAATTCAATTCAAAGAAACGTATAACTATCCGAGTCAAAGTATATACTTGAACTGATTAGCCAATATTTAATAACCCTGCTGGAACAAATGCTACGGTTTATAGAGCATTACCGACAGAAAAATGCAGAAATCTAGCAGCAAATTTAATGAACCTAACGCTAGCATACCTCAACATTTGATGGTGAATATATAAAGACTGATATTGAATTTGTGTTCTGTGTCAGTGACAAAGGAGACGACTCATCATGAATTGATTATCGGTACAACCAAGAAATGAGAACAACTTCCTACATTATGGATGCTTGTCTTGCAGATTGTCAATACGAATCAAGCTTGACTCCTCATTTGTCCATTTTTTGTGACTGTTAAATAGTAATTAAAAAGAAAAAGGTCCCTGGGGTGTGTGTGTGTGTGTGTGTGTGTGTTGTAGTGATTATTGGATGGTCCTGGCCTCCTTTGCTCAAAGAACAAATGATCAGAGTTATCCTAAATGAAAGCCAGATAGCACTTTCATCCAAGTGTATTACACTGCTCTGTGATGCAGCAGTTTGAAAAGATGCAGTTGGCTGGCTTTACATGTCTCA
This sequence comes from Ictalurus furcatus, assembly GCF_023375685.1. Taxonomy (NCBI): domain Eukaryota; kingdom Metazoa; phylum Chordata; class Actinopteri; order Siluriformes; family Ictaluridae; genus Ictalurus; species Ictalurus furcatus. The sequence goes on from NC_071271.1 coordinate 4,693,977, forward strand.
GAGGACACGACAACAACAACAACAACAATATGTTCTAGATTTGCAGTCATGGGTAGTATATTTAAAACACAATTAAAATGCCATGGGTACAACAGGACAACAGGAGACCTGAGTGCGATGCTGGCAGAAGAGCTAAATTGCTTCTTTGCTCACTTTGAAACATCACAACAACAGCACTCATCTGCTCCAGCCTTGCCTCCACCCTCATCTGGCTCCCGCACCAGTCCAGCCCTGCCTCCATCCCCTCCTGGTTTCTGCACCACTCTACTTACTGTGAGGGAACACGATGTTAGACGGATGTTTCTGGCAATGAACCCCAGGAAGGCTGCTGGCCCAGATGGAGTACCTGGTAAGGTGCTCAGATCGTGTGCCCACCAGCTTGCCCACATCTTTACCAGAATCTTCAATCTTTCCCTGGCCCAAGCAGTCATCCCGTCCTGCCTAAAATCAGCCACAATCATTCCAGTGCCAAAGAAGTCTCCCACCACTAGCCTAAATGATTATCGTCCTGTGGCCCTCACTCCAGTTATCATGAAGTGCTTTGAGAGGTCGGTTCTTCAGCACATCAAGGACTACCTCCCCCCAGACTTCAATTCTTATCAGTTTGCATATCGCGCAAACAGATCTACAGAGGATGCTATCGCCGTAGCTCTCCACTCCATGTTGAGACATCTAGAGCAGCAACAGAGCTACGTCCGGATGCTTTTTGTGGATTACAGTTCGGCTTTTAATACAATCATTCCAGATATTCTCATCACCAAATTGGTCACTCTTGCCCCCCCCCCCTCACATGTGGCTGGATAAAGGGCTTTCTCACTAACCGGTCTCAGACAGTGAGACTCGGACCCCACCTCTCGTCCACTCGCACGTTGAGCATTGGTTCTCCACAGGGCTGTGTGCTGAGCCCCCTCCTGTACTGTCTACACCTACGACTGTAGTCCGGTCCACAATAACAATCTTATTGTCAAGTTTGCTGACGACACCACAGTGGTCAGACTCATCTCAAAGGGAGATGAGGTAGCCTACAGAGAGGAGGTCCTGAACTTGGCAGCCTGGTGTTCAGAGAACAATCTGGCTCTAAACACTAAGAAAACCAAGGAGATCATTGTAGACTTCAGGAAGCACAACACTGAGCTAGCCCCCCTTTTCATCAATGGTGAGTGTGTGGAGAGGGTCCACACCTTCCGGTTTCTTGGCGTCCTTATCTCTGCTGACATCTCCTGGACAGACAACATCACAGCGGTTATTAAGAAGGCTCAAAAGCGGCTACACTTCCTGAGTGTTCTCAGGAAGTACAATCTGACCCCAATCTGCTGCTGACCTTCTACCGCTCGTCCGTCGAGAGCCTGCTGACATACTGTATCACGGTATGGTACGGCAGCTGCACCGCGGCAGACAGGGAGAGGCTTCAGAGAGTAATAAGAGCAGCACAGAAGATCATTGGCTGCCCTCTCCCCTCCCTGATGGATATTTACAACTCCCGTTGCCTCAGCAGAGGAAAAACCATCATTAAGGACAGCTCTCACCCTGACTCTGATCTGGTTAATCTGTTGCCCTCAGGGAGACGTTACAGGTGCATCAGAACAAGGACTAATAGATTCAAGAATAGTTTTTTCCCAAAAGCTATAACCATTCTAAACACATACATGTACTGATTTCACAGTATAGGTACACAGTGTCTCAGAACTGTGCATATTGTAGTACGCCCCCCCCCCCCCTCATTTCGTGTTTATCCTATTTATTTTATGTACATGTTGGCACGGAACAAAAAGGAGTGGCTCTTAATTTCATTGTACATGTGTATAGTGACAATAAAGGCATTCATTCATTCATACTGGTATAAAGGTTTCTGGCTAACAGAACATCCTGTATGCATTTTGTTCTTTATGTTTGCTAAATTTCTCTCATGGAGTCTTTTTCTTTTTCATCACAGGGACAAAAGGCCCAGTGGGAGATCAAGGGTTGGACGGTGAACCAGGACCACCTGGCCATATCGGACCTCCTGGAGACCCTGGACCGGAGGGTGCCAGAGGTTCACCAGGCAGGCAAGGTGTGTTGGTGTGTGTGGTTGAATCACTGTTAGACAGCAGCAAGTATTTCCAACGAGTGTGCTACCTACAGCAGCATAACTGAATAAAATTATTAGCTAAGTTAATTAATTATGGCTAAGTTATATTTTCAGGTGATAAATTTCATTACAGTTGGGACGGGGGAACATCCGTCCCAGTCTCAAGTCTCTGGAACAGGTTTTTTCTTCTAGATTTGCAGTGTGTTTGGCTCCATCCATCTTTTTCCTGAACCCTGACCAGTTTCCCAGTCCCTGCTGATGAAAAGCATCCCTACAGTGAAGCATGGTGGTGATAGCATCATGTTGTGGGAGATGTTTTTGTTCTTTGAGTGAGCAGTGGTGGATTTCTTTGTGCCAAGGCCAAAAAGTTCAACAAATCAATGGGTTTTCAGGTGTTAAATGTTCTTTCATTGCAGTAAGATTAATCCAAATTTGCCATCTTGTTGTCTCTCTCTCTCTCTCTCTCTCTCTCTCTCTCTAGGCCAACAAGGACCTCCAGGAGATGAAGGTCCTCCCGGCCCTTCTGAGCGTTTCAGCTCAGGCTTCCTATTGGTCATCCACAGCCAATCAACAGTTGTACCTGTTTGTCCTCAAGATATGTTAAAGTTGTGGGAGGGATACAGCCTACTGTACCTTGAGGGGCAAGAGAAAGCACACCCGCAAGACCTAGGTATCAAACACAACACGCATACCTACACATACTAAACGGTGTTTAATCCATCCCTGATCTGCTCCCGTATCTAAGTTTTATTTCTCCCTGTGTGTGTGTTAGGTCAGGTAGGGTCGTGTATGCGTGTCTTCAGCACTATGCCCTTTTCACGCTGCAACCAGCATGCCTGCAACTATGCCAACCGCAATGACAAATCCTATTGGCTTGCCACCACTGCTCCATTACCCACAAGGCCCGTGTCTGGGCTGGACATCCAGCCACACATCAGCAGGTGTGTGGTGTGTGAGGCTCCATCACCGGCCATTGCCATTCACAGCCAGGAAAGACTCATACCCACGTGTCCGCCGAATTGGAGGAACCTCTGGATTGGATATTCTTTCCTTATGGTTAGTCTGAGAGTTTGTGTTAGCGTGTGTGTGGAGTATGGAAGAGGGAATTGAGCCTGTTTGCGACACCTGACCAATCACACCTGTATGTGCTTGTTGATTATCCCATTTCAGATTTAGTTTCCATTTTACTATAATATAATAACCTCCATGCTCTGGGAAGGCTTATGGAGGGTGGTTGTGCGGGGATTTGTGCCAATTCGGCCATGAGGGCACTAGTGAAGTCAGGTACTGACTATCTGCACGGTGAATCGTGGTGGTGGTAGCATCACCTTGAGTGTTACCCTTGTGTTCCTGCTTTCCTAATATCCGTACCTGGTGACTGACATTGGTGGAATCTTATATGCCCATATATTACACCGTATGTCATTCTAATATATATATTCAGTTAGGTTCCTCCTGATGGCAGGTGTGTCTAAATAGGTTTAAATAGGTAGAACTAAAAAGTACTTCGTATTTGTTTCACATCCACTAATCTCAACATAGTTAACATTTCAACTAAGTCAAGAACATATTTGCAAAAATTTGCCTTTTCTAGGTTAAATACTATGTTTTGAAATGATTGTGAAAATGCCTTAATTTAATGGCACGTGATATGATGATGTCATCTCTGTACATCAGCACACCGGGTCAGGAGATGAAGGAGGCGGCCAGCCTCTCACATCGTCAGGAAGCTGCCTACAGGATTTCTTCACACATCCATTCGTGGAATGCCAGGGCCCACAAGGGACATGCCACTATTTCGCCAACCTCTACAACTTTTGGCTCATGAGTTTCAATGGCGAGCAACGAGAAGTGATCTTAAAAGAAGCGAGCGAGCTGCGTGATTACGTTAGCCGATGCAGTGTCTGCCTGAGGGTGTGAGACCAGCCTGGAACGGTCTCGCGCCCTCCTTTGTGACGCTACAGAGGATGTAAGATGGGTGGAGTCATAATAACTCCATTAAAAAAAAAAAGAAAGAACTGAACAGTTTGTGATTATTCACACTGAAGAACAACTGTGAACGAGTTTGTACACACGTTTTTCCTCTCCACACTTAATACTTGAGGGTTCGAGCAGTGTTTTATAGCTAGTGATTCTGAGCACCTGGTCTCAAATTATTGTCTGATTTGTAAAAAAAAAAAAAAAAATCGAATAAAATTCCACAAAAGTTCAACATCGAAACACAATTTAAACATTGCCTTCACGGTACAAACTTAAGAATTAGAGTGCCTTGCATAAGTATTCAAGCCCCTGTTCTTTAACACCTTTTTATTGTACTACGGCCTGGAACTGAAATGGACCTAACTGTGAGTTTTACTAGTTTTTGGTTTTACATAATTGTAAGTGCAAAATATTTACATCGTCACCGAGTAAACAATAAGTAGACGACAGTTTGCTGTTTGCCCCTCTGAGACAATCACTTTTGGCTGCAGTTACAGCTGCAAGGATTACGCCTCAGTCGATTTTGCAGATCTGGTTCCTTACCGTTTTCGCCATTCTTCTCTGCAACATTGCCGAAGCTTTTGTCAGACTGGATGTGAACAGAAATTCTCTCAGAAAGTTTTGCCACAGGTTCGTGACCGGATTGAAATCTGGGGCTTTCAGCTTCTTGGTTTTTGAGCCACTCCAGCATAGCTTTGGCAGTACGCTTAGGTTTATTGTCTTGTTAAGGAAGTGAACCTCCACTTTTCTTCAAAGATTGCCTTGTATTTGAATCCATCCATTCATCTTGCCCTGAACCTTGACCAGTTTCCCAATCTCTGCTGATAAGAAGCTTCTCCAGAACATAGTTCTACCACCACCATGCTTCTCAGTGTGGATAGTGTTCTCAGCATGATGAGCAGTACTGGGTTTGTCCCAACCCTAACGCTTTGTATTTCAATTTTGATCTCCTAATACCAGAGAAGCTTTTTCCACATTTGGGGTGGGGTGTAAATACTTATGCAAGGCACCTTAGAGTTTTACTAGTTCTTATAACAAGAATAGAAAATGAATCCAATACCTTATAGTTGAAAATGATTGTAAATGCTGAAAGGAAAGCATTGATGAAAGGTGGTGTGCCAGTTTTACTATGGGTTCGGTCGTAACAACATGGTGCTTAAGGTCATTGAGTAGCATTTCCACCTACGGAGCATCAAATGCTCAGTTTCTTCTTTATGATTTACCTTATTTTCTCCTACCTTATAGCTGTGGTTTCCACAGAACCTTGTAGCCATCTGTCTGTAATGTTATATATGTGCATCATTACTGCTGACTCTCTACTCGACCTCAGTGTGCATGCAAATATTCATATATTTCATGGTTGCATTTAACGGCACATTTCAATATTTGCACTTTATTGGAATTGATACATATTTTTAGATGCTTGAGTGTTTCATCTTTTCTTTTTTCCCTGGGAAAGTCAACTAAAAGCACCAGCCGTGAACGCTTGTTAGAGAATCTTCCCTAAAGTAGATGAAAGTTTTTTCTGGTTGTTTCTGTTTGTGGTGCTATTACTAATTATTACCAGAATTAAACCAAACTAACTCCAGTATTCAGTATTCTTCACCATATCATTTTACAGTAACTGTGGATATGGGAACTTATAGGTATTATACTGTCTACGCTACCGGATGTAAATATGTTTCACTGTTGAAATGACATTTTATCATCTTTTAATTTATTTAGGAAGAACTTATTTTATATACGGAAGCCCTGAACCGAACGTTGTGGGGTAAAATAGATTTTTTTTTTAATCTGCATAATTGTATCATTTTATCCATTAACGTTTCGACAAACATTGCAGAATAAACTCGCGATCCCTGAATGAGTCGCGATGAGCTTGTTTCTCGTCTCCTGTCTATTTGAAGCGAGCTAAAATGACGGACACGATGTCACAGGAAATGTTTTAGCTCACGTCACTTCTTTGCTAGCCGCTAACTTGCTAGCAACCCAGCTAGATTTTCTCGCTACCTTACAAGTGGTCATCAGTAGAACTTTGGCTAGCTCGGGATCCATCCTCGAGTGAAAGAATGAACTAGCGATCGTGCTAAAAGTTCTGGTGTATGACGAAACTTTTTATCCGTAAATATTTACATTTAACGTCATGCGAACTATTTCGTTCCTGTTCTCACTTACGTTATAGCGGCTATAATGTAAGTCATTCCCTCACCGGCCCTCAAAAAAGACAAAAAATAAGACAAAAAATATATAATTGTGTTACCTGCATGCCACAGGTTTTTATTTTATTTTATTTTATTTTTTACATGCAATGCTTTTTCAAATCTGTCCAAAATAAGGAACCTTAGAAGACAGGCGCTTTCCGAAAGAAACAGACTTTCCAAGAAGAACATCAAAATGTCCTCAGGAACATGTTGCGCATCACAGATGATCACGAAGGTTGGAATAGTAATCACGTGGATATCAAACACGCACCTGTGGACATTCAGGACATGGAAATGTCGCTTCTCGCTCCTTTGTTGTACGTCGAGTCGAGTCTGATGTGATCTGCCCAGTTCTTTTCGTTTGTTTTGTTTCTGATTTAGTTTTATTTTTGTTTGTAGCGTGACTATTTGTATTGTTTCTTGTACAAGGTGAACATTTTATTAGCGGCCAGTGCAGTTTCAATAAAAGATACCGAGTTCCCAGATTCATCTCGAGTGCTTTTGTGATTTCGTTCACGGTCCGTTTTTGTTTGTGTTGATATTCAGATTTCAGGTCAGAACGCTGACGCTCATCGATGCTTCAGTCCCTTTAAAAATGTTGCTTCTTTCTAGACATAAATGCATGAAATACGCAAAAATATCTGCTACTGTAAAAAAAAAAAAATAGTCTAGATGTTTAGATATGCTTAATATTTGTTTAATGTTAATCTTGTGAAAAATATTAGGTAATATACAGGTATGGACTAGCAAGTTAAAAACAGCAGAACTGTCTCAAATTGCATATTTTTGTACTATTTCGAATTATTTTTGAGTATATTACAGCACCTTGCTGTAAGTATAAGTATTCGCCCCCTGTTCAACTTTTCCAGGTTTTGTAGTGTTACAACGTGGAACTGAAATTATTTGTTTGCGCACACAAAACCAAGCACATCTTCTGGAAAATAAAGTGTGCAGTGAAATTTATGTTCTAGCTTGAAACTACTTTAAAAATGGCCTTTTCGACCATTTAGCCACACCCACTAATTTTATGACAATTTGCATAATATGCTAAACATATCATATACTTCATAAACTAGAGGCAGGGCTTGCAGCCAATCAGATTTTAACAGGCATTTCACACAACCAGCACTGAGCTATAATCACACACACACAAAAAAAGATGGAAGTATGGTTAAGTTTTGTATGGTTTCTTTATTGAGCCATGTATCTGGGCAAGAACTGACCACTGGTAGTGCTTTCTGCAAGGAGTGCTTGGACCCCGCAGATCGCTGCTTGCAGCTACATTTCTCTACTTTGTTTTCCAGACTCTCCGTTTTCAGCTACACTTCCACCTCCTGTTGAGTCATCATGGCTGCATTGTCATCTTACAAAAACTGCCAGTAAGGAACACCATCCTGACTGTGAAGCACGGTGGTGGCAGCATAATGGTTTAGGGATGTTTCTCATCTGCAAGGACTTGCGAACTTATCAAGATCGAAAGGAGGATGGATGGAGCCAAGCAGATACGACCTCAAGCATAAGGTCAAAGCTACTATAGAGTGGCCTGCTAGGAAACTGGATGTTCTGGAGTGGCCTAGTCAAAGTCCTGACCCTAGCCATCATTGTCCCAGATTGAACTGTTCTGCAAAGAGGAGATCTTCAAATCTAGGTGTACCAACATTGTGGAGAACTACGCAAAAAGACTGGTAACAGCAGCTCGATTCTGTTGAGTAATGTCTAATTAATGTCTTTTTATTAGGCTAGGACATTATTTTATATATATGTGTGTGTGTGTGTGTGTGTAAAGAAGTCAAAGTATTGGCAGAATAGACGAAATGCTCCAATGCTTCAAGGAGACCACTTTCAAAATATTTATCGCTTTGGCTCAGAGACTAATTGAGAAATAAATATGTGAAAAAAGGACCTTACTCGGGTTAAAAGGTACATCCCAAAATGTAGGATTTATTTACAAAAATAAACTTTCATCAATAAAGACAACAGCCAGCAAAACACCGCTTATCCAAGCCAGTGGAGATATCTTCTTACATTTCATAGTGCAAATGATTAAGACTTATAGGAGTGCATATACACAAGATGAATTAAAGCCAATTAACTTCATAGCAGATGAATAAAGGCCAGGTTTCTGGATAGAGAACAATCATCTTTACAGGATCTTCAATTATAATGTCTTATTAGTCTGAAAGTGCAACTGATAGTGATGTATAACCTGGCATAAAGGTGCATTAGTAATACATTGCACTGTAACATACTGTTACTGACTCAGTAGTGATCCTAATTTATCTTTAAAGGTTTAAAGCTTTTAAAAGGTTTTTACATCTTTGGGTCAAACCTCTGAAGTCGGCGATGACGTATTTCCTCGATGTTGGGCTCAGAGTTGGTTCTGAACCCAGGCAGTGGTTTGCGGTGAGCATGCCGTCCTGCAGAACACACATTTAAACACTCGGTCAGTCCTCCATGTGGCCTGTAGGTGGCAGCATACACAAACTTGTGTTGTCACAAACGCTCATAAGGATTATTTACAACCAAGTTGACTTTTTCAAAAATCATGGCGCTTCAACTACAGAAACCATTTAAAAATGACAACTCAGGAGCAACCATCCTCAAAACCAACGTCCCAATGAATCACTTTTTTTTTGTTTGTTTGTTTTTTAAAGAGTTTAACCTATAAAACCCCTCACCTTGGTCTTGCAGGCTGGCCCTGATGGCTGCCTCGTACTGCTCCTGCTCCGTTAGACCAGCTGTATAAGGGTGCTGAGAGAATGCCGATGGCTCGGCTAGGTTGTAGAGACCCTGCCTGGAGTACGGGGAGCTGGTCGGTGTGTAGGGCGTTCCATATCCACTATAACCTGCACAGAATAAAATCCAAGAGTACATCCTGGTCTGGAACATGGTCACCTTAGACCTACCAATCTCCAAGAGAAATGATACATAGTCCTTCCAAACGATCAGGGGTTGGTAACAGGAAGTAGAGACTAAATAACCAGCTTAAAAAAATAAAAAGATACCATAGTAACATTGATATGGGGGAGGTGGGTGTAAAAAAAAACCCAAAGTGCTGGCATAAATAATAAATACAGACGTAGTGCATCTTTCAAGCAAGAACATGAGTCGAGACAACTAATCTAAGATGGAGGCGGGGATTCCAGGGGGTCAGTTAATATCAGAGAGTTCAGAACACCTACCCAACTATCAATCATTCCATATTTGCATGGTGATTGGCTCATTTGATGTTTTTGTAAGGGAGGGACTTTTTGGATTTTGGAGCGATAACCTCATACCAGAGAAGTCCAACATTGATACCGTAATACATTCCATCCTACTATACAGCTCCTGAGTAGAATTCTTACTAAATTCACATCAAAACGCAAATTTAACAGGGTTCAAATTCTTACCTGAAGAGTTATGGTACGTGCGAGGCCTGCTGTAGTTTCCATGACCACTTGCAAAATCTGTGGGACCAAAGCAGACTTGTTTACGGGTTTGTAAACAAAACGTGTTTTGAGACTGAGTTACTATGAGGGCTTTTCCGTTCATATGATGTGGGTGCTGAAGTTGGCCTGCGACAACGGTTCCATTCTGGAAATATCATGAGCTGGGGGTCAGTGCGTGACCGTTGCTGTGACGAGTCGTGTGACAACATGACGACGACTGCCATGAAATAGTGTGAAGATTGGGGTGGAAATGTTCAGTTATGGCGTTATGTGGAAGGCACTTACACACACACACACACACACAGTCTCACCTGCACATGTTTTCATAAGTGTTCTGAGGGGACCAGTAATGTAGAGAAGCCCCACCAAAATACCAGACAGGTGCCCAACAAACGAAGTCCTGCAGAGAGAGAGAGAGAGAGAGAGCGCACAAGTTGCTACCTGCATGTGCACTGACCCTCACATGCTTACACAGTGATATGCTGTAATTACACATTGAGACAGAAACACTCCCACACAAAATGTTTTCACTGAAGAAAGGTCTGGAAGGTTATAATTATGAACACACAGACACAAGGTCTCTCTCTCTCTCTCTCTCTCTCTCTCTCTCTCACTCACACACACACACACAGTGAACACGCTCATTCGTTCCTGGGGAATAAATATGAGGTTGCACACATATGTAATCCCTTTGCCATCCACTAAATATGTAAATCCAGTAAGTTAGGAATAACACACAACAGGGTGCACTGTTCTAGGAAAAGTGTAAGTGTGTGTGAGAGAGAGAGAACCCAGTGTCTTACCCTGGGTTCAGGATGTGTATGAGGACTAGCTCCACCCAGCAGGCGTAGCGTTTGGCCACAGGACACCCCATGATGTATTTGACCCCGCCCGGGTTATAATAATTGTTCACAACTTTCAGCCCGAAGAGAACACCTACAACAGACAGTAGATTATTTCCTACAAATCTCTCGCATCTTAACGTTACGTTTAAAACCAAACAAATCGCACAGACGCACGTACTGACCCGAAAACCCTACAGCGCACTGCATGCTAAAGGAGGAATCGTCCAGGAGTTCCGTTAGCCCCGCCTCCAGAAGCAGATAGACCAATCCGGTAAGCAGGGAGAAGACGGACAGGAGGTAGGCGAACCAGGCTGTGCCGAGCCTGCGCTCCAGGTTCACGCCTTTCCAGAGGAAGGAGGCCATGTTGAAGTAGAGGTGCAAATCATTGACGTGGTGAAAAGGGGAGAACAGGAGACGATGCCAGTCTCCACCCCAGTATGCCTGCTGTACGCTCACACAGGTCTGGAAACACACACACACACACAAAATGTCATCACAAGGTTAAGTGCAAATGGAAGTAAGGTGTAATCAGTGCTGGCAGCTGCACTTTATTCTCTTCTCTCACACTATTCTCTCGATCTGATCTGAGCTCTGTGTCTTCTACACTACCTGTAAAAGGGGCTTGAAAGGAAACAGGAAGAGGTAGACGTTGAGGATGAGCGTCACTAGTGTAGCAGGAGGGATGTTGTCCGTGCCGATCTGGAACACCTGAGACGCCAGCAAGAGCAGGCCGAGAGGAACTCCTCGCTGTCGGTTACTCATCTGAAACACACACAAGTCTGGAGTTTCTGCCAGTGTTTTATTTTTCTCAATCCACCAGATTCTTTCTGTGCCTGGCACATACCGAGCATTATCTCAAACTCCTACAGAGGTCACACACACACACACACACAATACTGACATCCAGGGCAAAAGGGCAGCGGAAACAACGCGGAACTGAGAGGAAAACACACCCAGATTACTGTGAGGGTTTGAGAATGATAAGAATGCCCTGACTGAGCGATGCTCAAACCACAGAATGCCCTGAGTGTGAATGAATGTCCTACACACACACACACACACACACACACACACGAATCATGCCAATACAAGCACAAATGTGGGGCATTCAGACACAGATTCTCCAATTCCCCCACAATATCCACAATATAAAAATGCACATTTCTTTACAGAAGAATATTCACAATAGTACAATAAGGTTATTTGGCCACTCCTCCTTTAACAAACCGACTGATTCTCAACATGTTTCTATCTTTATTTATTTATTTATTTATTTTGGTCAACCCCGACCTGATACACCTTTCACCTTTCTTTTCTCCCTCACCATTTTCCAGCGTCGTTCAACGTTAACGAGATTAATGAGAAATCCAGCGTAGAGCTATGGCAGAGACCCGGCTCGGCTAGTTAGCGAACCATGAATACAGGTGAGGAAGCGGGAAAGCCGGACAGACTAAAGGACTAAAGCGCTGCCGCATCGCTCTCTTTAGGAAGAGATCAAATCAAATGGCATTGTGGGTAATGAGGAAAGTGAGAACAGACCAACATGTCAATGAAAGCCTCATGAAAGCAATGAAAATCTCAGAATTTCATTACAAAATAAGTCTTGGATGTCACTGAAAATCAGTTATATTAACTATAATGATTATAGAGTGGGTTTTTTCCTTTAACATGCCATATATTTAATCAGCAGTGCACACGGTTCCTTTTAAAGTGGCTTTTTGACTTGAAGTTGAAGTCAACACAAATATAAATTCGTAGCATTGCTGAGAATTTTAGGCTGTCAGTGTCGTTCAGTAGATGGTTTGTCGAGCGTCTACAGGGCACAACGGTGGGATTTCACCGCCACTTCTGCTCTGCAGAAGGAGAGCGATGCAGCGGGGCTTTAATCCTTTAGTCTGTCCAACGCTCTCAACTCCTCATCCAAACACTCAGCTTCCAAAACTTTCATGCTAATTTTACAGATCAGCTTCAGATCAGATCAGCTTCCAAAACTTTCATGCTAATTTAAAAAAGAAAAGAAAAGAAAAACTAATCAGAAAAACAATACTGTCATCTCACAGATCACAAACTATCTGTAACTCAACGCAGCGTGTCGTATAGTTGCAACGCATTCAGGAATCCTTCTCAAAATACGACGTTCAAAACATCGCTGGAAAATGGTGCGCAAAAACAAAAAGCCTTTTTATTTGTTTTTTTTTTTCATTTTGTAGGAGTTTACCGTGAAACCTGAGAGATATGACTCTTGTGTTTGAGGTCCTTGAAAATGTTTTCTCCTTACTAAAAGCACCAAGTGTCTCCCTGTGACGTCACCACGGCACATTAAGGCTCACTCGTCACGCTGTAACGAAAATACGGCGTCAACACGGCAAATTATCACCACGATCACTAAACACGTGTGAGGGAAATGATTCATTTTTACTTTGTAATAGTTTTGTTCTTGTTCTGTTTCATTCTCATCTGAGGATAATGCCTAAGAAGGCCATGTCATGTCACTGAGATCAGTACAGAATGTTTATCTGCTATACAGAGACACAAACATGTTCTTCTGCTCAAGGTTCGTCTGCAAAGACCCTGAAACAAAGCCTGTTTGAACTGCCTCAAACCGCTTCTTATAGGTACACAGAAGTGTGTCATGCTCTGCGTTTCATATCTATAGTAGTGGTTCAGCACAAGCACTTCAGAGCTCTCTCATTATTCTATCCTGCTTTATTCTATCCTGTATTAACCATTTTTCTGTAATAAACCTTTTTACCTTCAGAGGTAAAAAGGACAAGTCTACGAGTGTTGTCTAATTTCCACGACAATTTAGCGTCCCTGGCTGGGCTGCGCGAGTATTTTCAGCTTTTCGGGACAACAAGCAAACCGGAGGACGCTCGTAGAAAAGTTTCACCCTGAAATCCGTGTTGTCACGCAGGCGGTTTGACCTTTGTGTGCAGAGCGAAAGAGCGATGTAGCCTTACCACTGACTGGTGGGAACCAACAAGAATTTAGAATTACAATTAGAATTTTATGAAGTCATTGTAATGTATTTAGAATTAAAATTAGAATTAGAATTTTATTAAGTCATTGTGTATTGCTGTCTCTATGGAAGGGAGTCATCGATATAAGAAATGCGTGTATTACATTGAGAGAAGTATTACATGGAGCGATTTCTTATATGAAGTTCGGGGAACTTCGCCTCTGCGACGGCAGAGAAATTTGTGTTTCTTAGATCACAGCTTCAAACTAAGATATATACCGACAGGTATATGTATAGAAAGAGATAATAACAGTAAAAATATTTGCTAACGGAAAGAGTCCGGTTCGAGCAATAAATAAGTAAAGAGAGCACTTATTAAGAAGCGCAAGAGGCGCAGTATTTTTGCGGCGGGTTATCATCAAGTGGCATGCCCCATTGACTCATTCCATCATATCAGCAGTACATGATACATTTGGCAAATTTAATGCACAAGTAAATTTTACTGAGATAAAAAATAATAATAAAAAAGAAATGATTAAAAAAAAAGAAATTATTTTTTTTTAAAAAAGAAGGGAAGAGAAAACTGTAAGTCCTACCAAATTGCTGTATTGCTGTATGTAAACTCTTTTACATTCTTAAGGTTTGCTCTATTGATCCTATAGGTTATATGATTAATTGAATGTCTAGAGATTTGGCACACACTAGAACCTTTTCTGTCTGTGCACGAGAACGCATATTCACTTGATTTTCATAGCATGTTAAACTGATTAAAACTTTGAAAGTTACAGAAGCTGTAAAAAAAAATAAAATAAAATAAAATAAATATATATGGGAAAAACATGTAGCAAAGCACATCCTGTGACATATGCTATGGTACAGGGTGCTCATATGTTTGTCCTAATATCACATTTATGCGTGTGAATTATGGGGAAGGATGTTTGAACTAATATGATGTATGGGTTAAACAATGTGCTTTCCCAGAAAAAGGTAGTTTTAGTCTCAGACAGTTAGAGAAACAGAAATTTAATTTGGAGACAAGGGAGGAAGGGAGAGAGGGAGAGGGGGGGAGAGAGAGAGACCCCTAAAACAAAGACTGAAGTGCAGTTTTTAGCAGACTGGAAGACATTTGCTGAATGGCATGCGAGGCACATAAAAGAGAGAAAAAATGTCAGGCAGGGCCCTCATCTGTTTCTCAGTGTGCTAAATTGCAGAAAGCAAAGATATGACTCTTGTGTTTGAGGTCCTTGAAATGTTTTCTCCTTACAAAAAAAACAAAACACCAAGTGTCTCCCTGTGACGTCAACACGGCACATTAAGGCTCACTTGTCACGCTGTAACGAAAATACAGCGTCAGCACGGCAAATTATCACCACGATCATTAAACACAAAAGCAATATTTCCTTACAAACATATTGCATGTGTTTCAGGGTGGAGTTTTCCTTTAACTATTCATTTGTGCGCTTAATACGGTAACTTTACCGCAGCTTTCTAGACTCTGTTATAGATAAGGCATTGAGGTTAGATATTTTGGGACATAAATAAATAAATATAAGAAATAAATATTCCTTGCACCATCTATAAACAGTCTCGAATGGAAATAATGTAACGTTGAGGAACTTTCAGATCAGGAACTATGCGATTTGAAAGTTCTTCAGTGTTACTTCCGGTCCCAGGAGCTCAGCTTACTTACCGTGACTCTGTGCTGGTTTGGCTGGTTTAGCTGGTACTCTTCTCGGAGTTAGTGCTTAAAGCAGTCCGCTTTGTTTCTTTTCAGCTCCTGATACGTTTCTTACAGCGTTTATTACGCCCGAAATGCGTGTCATATCTATACACGTCATGTTACACTAGCGAGTTTTCATATCGTTTCATCAGCAGCCATACCGGAAGTAAACCGAAATGGTGGCTAGCGCAGCACAGCTAAGCAGTTAGCATGACTTCCCAAAACCCCCGCAGTGCTTTCTGGAAATAAAAATAAAACAACAACAACAATATAAATTTTTTTTATTGTCTCTAGCTGGAGATTGTCTCTAGCTGGCTAATTTGTCTATCTATCTATCTATCTATCTATTTTCAAATAATAATAATAATAATAATAATAATAATAATAATAATCCTACAGGATGACCCAGAGACTGAGTTCCTTATTGAAGGAACCTTCAGTCATCTCAAAACATCATTCACATATAACATGTCAGGAGAGAATTAAATGATCCTTATGGTGCTTCTTCATGCAAACCGTCCTACATGTCAATTTATTACCAGTGTCACAACAATCACAGGCTCTAAAGCAATAGTCACCAACCCTGTTCCTAGAGCGCTACCTTCCTGAAGACTTTCAAACTCCCCAACCTTTATGGTGCCGACCTGAGCATCTAATCATTGCATCGAGAAGTTCTTCATCAGCTAAAACAGGTGTGTTGGATTTTGGTTGGAGATGAAACCTGCAGGTAGGAGATCTCAGGGAAGAGGGTTGGTGACCACTGTCTTAAAGGATTATTTTTTTGGGGTTTTTTTTTGGTCGAACACTTCTCGTGCACCACCTGCAAGAGACATACACCGGAGAAGCCAAGAGGAAACTGGCTTCATACCATCAGAGTGAAGGATTTCTACTTATCGGTGGCGAGATACTTCAAGAGCAATGGACGCAACATTCATTGCATCGCTAATTGTTGTTATGGGACCAGTGAAGTGAGGAGTGTGGAGATGTAGGATGTAGAGGGACAAAGAGCTTGTCTAGACTATCAGAATTCTGAATGAACGTCATGTCTTGAGAAGAATTATTACATCATCGACTGGTTTCACCAAAGCCTCAGGAGCACTTTGCTTTGGACTTTTGTCTGAAATGTCTTGTTTGTGTACTACGCTGAACCTTTACTGCATCCACTATCATTAGTGAAGTACACTGCAGTTACATCCTGGGTTGTTCTCTCTCTCTCTCTCTCTCTCTCTCTCTCTCTCTCTCTCTCAGAGAACAATCCTGAGCTTGGGTTACTATTTGTGTGGTGTTTCTGTGCATGTTCTCTCCATTTGGGTTTCCTCTGGGTTCTCTGGTTTCCTCCCACCTCCAAGGCCTTACTCCTGGTGTTCATGGAGTTCCTGGGCTCTGGATACACTGTGACCCTGACCTAAGATAAAGCTTGTTACTGAAGATCAGTGACTACGCAAGTAAGGGTTCTTCAACGATCAAGATTTTTGTTTGTAGCTTGACCCACTGCTTTGTGTACGGAAACGAGTTAATGCTTGTAAATGCAATAATACAGAAACTATGACCGCATTCTGAAACACTCTTATCCGACAGTATGTAAACACAAATGTATGTTTGAGAGAGATAAATGAGAGCTGGGAAAGGAATTTTGGTAAATGTTATGAGATTAAAAGGTGCTTAGGGAGTTTGTAAATGATGTAAGCAGACCAGGCAGTGTCTGTGTTGTGTTGCATTGCCATAGCAACCTTGGGGCCAGCAGCAGTGGTGTTGTTGCAGGAATGAGCAAGGTGTGTGTGTGTGTGTGTGTGTAAAAGAAAGTGCTCCCAAGTGCGAACAGTGATTTTTAAAAATATATTTAATTTGATCATTTTATTTAGTTACAGCAATGATCAAATCTCTCATATTTATTATTGATTTGATTTCTTCTAGCTCTTAGCTACCTGTTTATCATGTCACTAGAATTAGGAGTGGAATAAAACATGATGGAGTGGATTATTTTCCTGAAACAACACATCTCAAGGTGTTGTGACGGTGTACGTGTGATGTCGTGGAACGTCCATGAGACAAGTTAGCTCCTGTTTTCATGGACATTATAGCAGCTATAACGAGTTGTTCCATCATCAGCCAACCTTTTTTTTTTTATTTCTGTCTTGAAATTAGTAACACTGGAGACTCCTTCCATAAATGTTAAATAAACATGTCCTTACAGATAACTACCATATGAATTATACAATTTTCTGGGTTAAATAACCCCTACTAGACTGTTGAGTAAACTGTACTGAGGTGGGCTGTGGAAGTTAAAGCGGCCACTGGCTGGGGGGTGGAATTTGAGAGTCCCTGGTGTAAAATACAGCAGGAGTTCAAGCAATAGGAAAGAAGGTGTGTGTGAGAGAGAGGGTTGTACTCTCTGAACCCAGTTGTGCTATGATGTAATGTAGTAATCTCTCTCCGCTCTTATTCTCTCTCTCTCTCTCTCTCTCTCTCTCTCTCTCTCTCTCTCTCTCTCTCTTTCTCTCTCTCTCGTACCACAACGTGATGTAAATAAGAGTTATGGCAGTTATAATAATGGCATAATGGTGACAATAATGTTGATGTAATACAGTTGCTTTTCAAAATGGCCTACAGTTAAGACTGCAGTCTGTCTCTGTTCTTTAGTTTTCCCCATGGTAATGGATTGCATGTGTACAATCTCTTGTTTATACACCAGGAAAACAGGGCGTGGTTTAGAATTTCTAACCATGCCCTGCTTTGCATAATATCAATAAGGTTGAGGTATATTTCTGAGAGAAAATCTATAGTACTATCATTAAAAGTGACAGGATTTTTTATTTGCTTGAACGCTAACAAATAGTTTATATTGTGTGTAATTGTTATGTTATTGAATTATTAGTTAATTAAACTGAAACAGGCATATGGTGAAAACTCTCTATTAATAATGTTTTCATAATATCAGTGATAAGAACTCCATGTAATAACACAGCGCTGTCCCTGTATACAGAAATATACCACTTTCAGACATGCTGTTCTTGGAAAATAATCAATGATGAGGCCAAGCTGCGAGTTATCTTGACCATCCTAAGGTTATTTTCTAATAACGGCACATCTTGAAGTGTTTTATTCCAATTACACCACAGCAATTTGTCAACAATTACAATTTTTTATTGTCTTTCAAGCAAGGAAAGAAGTAATGTAATGTTACTCAGAGATGTGCAGATCACACCACTTTTTACAAAGCGAAAACTGTAGGCGGCAGCGTTGTCACAAAATAAACGGTGTAGGAAGAATTTGCATTTCATCTGCAATCTCTGTATTCAACTATGTTCGAATACAGAGAGATGAGAGAGTGATCACTATAATTGCAAGGATGCTACGATTCACACCCATGGACTTAATTAATTATGGAGTGCTTTTAAAGCAAGACACAACAGGTGAATTGTAAATAAAGAAAAATAAACAAACAAACAAACAAACAAAAACAATAGCTATACCTAATAAATGTTTGCCAGTTTGCTGATATTCTAACATGTATTGAAACTTAATCAAAATTGTAAATTTAATTATGCAAATGAGGGGTTGTCTAGTTAAATATGCATACATTTGCATGCTTAATACATTCTAATTTGTAAAAAAATATCTTACTTTAATGTTGTTAGGATTAAAATATTCATTTCACCGCTCTCAAGAGAGACTTTTTCAGAACAGTTTGTTGGAAAATCATGTGGTAATTGTTCAGTGTTCAACTCAAATGTTTTATTTAAAGAAAAAAAAAAAGCGTAAAGCATAGCCAAGGGGTCCAAAACTTTGCTCTTTATTTTATTAAAGTAGTAGACATCATAACCCATTATCCTTATCAGAGTTACTGTGCGTATAAATAATATTAGAGATGGAAAGTTCAAGTACCTAATTTCATAATTAATGTTAAAAAAAAAAAGAGAGAAATAAATAAATAAAAGTTTGGGAACCCCTGGAAAAGTCGAAAACATTCATTACAGTGTGGTTTGATGTGTTTACATTGTAGTTAAGTGTATAAGGTTTATAGAGGAAATTGGCACGTCTATATGACATAAATTGGCAGAGAGAAAGAGAGAGAGAGAGAGAAATGAGAGAGAGAGAAATGAGAGAGAGAGAGAGATGAGAGAGAGAAAGGGAGAAAGAAATGAGAGAGAGAAATGAGGGAGAGAGAGAGAGAAATTGAGAGAGAGAAATGAGAGCGAGAGAGAAAGGGACAGAGAGAAAGTAAGAGAGAGAGAAATGAGAGAGAGTGAGAGAGAGTGAGAGAAATGAGAGAGAGATGAGAGACAGAGAGAGAATGAGAGAGAGAAATGAGAGAGAGAGTGAGAGAAATGAGAGAGAGAGAGAGAGATGAGTGAGAGAGAGTGAGAGAGAGAGAGTGAGAGAAATGAGAGAGAGAGAGAGATGAGAGAGTGAGTGAGAGAAATGAGAGAGAGAGAGAGAGAGAGAGAGAGAGAGAGAGATCTTCGGGGATATATAACAGGAGAATGGGCGGAGTTTCACATAATGCCATGGTGGCAGGCGAACCAAAACAGTGAAATAAATATTTTTCCGTTTCATTTTGATATATATTTTATTATTATTCCACTTTAATTTTATATGTATTATATATGCAATTTATTATAAATTATTTTTTAATGAACAAAATTGTCATTTCTATCTGTTTGTGTCCTTTACTACGCCTCCGGCTACAGCAAACTTCGAGTTGTTATCCCCCCCCCCCCCCTTAGCGGTCACGAGACGGACAAGCCTGTCGTCCAATGAGACCGCGAGGTCGTTGCGTAATGGGCGTGACTTCGATTGTATTGTAGGCTGTAACTCGCGCTTTCATCTGGCCACGCATTGGGGCGTCACGTGCTCAGGGCTGCTCGGAGTCGGAGCAGGACAGGGTCTCGGCTGTCTGCGGGGATTACAAACACGCACTGGGGTTGTTTTTGTACCATGGGAAGGATTTATAATATATGTGCATATATATAATATATATATTTGAGCTGCTGAACTGGACTCGGTACGCTTTGGATTGACTTCCTGTGTCTGATTTGTGCACGCGCTACTTCAGCGTGCGGGATGGTCTCGCGCTCTCCCTGTGGGATAAATGGGGTCTTACGCTGACTCGGCTTGTTTTGATAGTGCTCACGGAACTCCGGACTGAAAGGAGACTTTTTTCCCCCCTTCTTCTTCTTTTTACAAGCAAATCCTCGGTACTTTCACACAGGTATCGAGATAATAATGTGTTATTTACGCTTGTACGGGATTTAAAAATGCAGAGTTTTGCTAAAGAATGGACTTTAGTGAGGTGTTTTGAGTGCTTGTTTTGGCATGGGCTGCTAAGCTAGCTTAGCCGTTTGGAAGGAGAAATCAATAAATAAACAAATAAATAACTTTCCTGAAAGAGCAAGCATCACGGGAGCGTTTTTTTTTTTTTTTTTTTTTTTTTTTTTTTGCCTCAATGGAAAGAAAAAAAGTTTTATTTTGTCTCCCATTTTTAAAGAAATTCATGCAATCCTAAAAAAAAAAAATAATAAAAAAAAAATTAATAAATAATTTTTTAAGAGCATTTTTTTCCCCTCCCTCTCATAAAATGGCAAGTCCGTCTACAGAGAAGGCTTGTTTTTCGGACGTGAGAAAGGTGGGTTATTTAAGGAAACCCAAAAGCATGCACAAAAGGTTTTTTGTTCTTCGAGCTGCAAGCGATACCGGACCTTCCAGGTTGGAGTACTACGAGAATGAGAAAAAATGGAGACACAAGTCTGGGGCACCAAAAAGGTCAATACCACTCGAGAGTTGCTTCAATATTAACAAAAGGGCGGACTCCAAAAACAAACATCTGGTGGCACTGTACACCAAAGACGAATACTTTGCAGTCGCAGCGGACAGCGAGCCGGAGCAGGACGCGTGGTACCAAGCCCTAGTAGACCTCCACAACCGAGGGAAGGTCCACGAGAGTGCCAGGAGCAACGGTGTCGGAGATGATGATTACGGAGAGGCTACGCCCGGGCCTGCCTTCAAAGAAGTATGGCAGGTTATACTGAAACCAAAGGGACTCGGACAGACCAAAAACTTAATTGGCGTGTACAGACTGTGTCTCACGGACAAGACTTTGGCTTTCGTGAAGCTCAATTCAGACGCCGCGGCGGTCGTTTTGCAGCTGATGAACATCCGAAGGTGCGGTCACTCGGAAAATTTCTTCTTCATCGAAGTCGGGAGGTCTGCGGTGACTGGGCCCGGCGAGTTCTGGATGCAGGTCGACGACTCGGTCGTGGCTCAGAACATGCACGAGACTATCTTGGAGGCGATGAAAGCCATGAGTGAAGAGTTTCGTCCCCGTAGCAAAAGCCAGTCGTCTTCCAACTGCTCCAACCCCATTTCTGTGCCGGTGCGAACCAGGCATCATCACAACAACCCTCCTCCGAGTCAGGTCGGGTTGGGAAGGCGTATGAGGGCTGAAAGTGTCACGGCTACGTCTCCGGCTGGCCCAGGCAGACACAGCCATTCGTTCAGAGTGAGGGCGTCCAGTGACGGAGAAGGAACTATGTCTAGGCCAGCGTCTGTAGACGGCAGCCCAAGTAGTCCAAGATCCTCTAGGCCACAGTCTCAAAGGCATAGGGGTAGATCCAGACTGCATCCACCTCTAAATCATAGCAGGTCCATCCCTACTCCATCATCACGATGCTCTCCATCAGCGATCAGCCCTGTAAGTCTGTCCTCCAGCAGCACTAGTGGACACGGGTCCACTTCAGATAGTCTTTTTCCCCGACGCTCCAGTGCCTCTATATCTGGGTCGCCCAGCGACGGCGGCTTCATCTCGTCCGATGAATACGGTTCCAGTCCGTGCGATTTCCGAAGCTCCTTCCGCAGCGTGACCCCCGACTCGCTCGGACACACCCCTCCTGCCAAAGAAGAGGACTTGAATAACTACATATGCATGACCAAGTCTGGTTCACTAAGTAGTACCGAGAGCCAATCCAGAGGAACACCGTCTCACATGGATGAGCCAGACTTGGAGAAATGTTTCAGGAAAAGGACTCATTCCTCTGGCACCCTGTCACCTCCAGCCACCTGCCACCAAAAAACGCCTTCACAGTCATCTGCCGTGTCTCTGGACGAATACACAGTCATGACACCGGCATATAATCACAGCCGATCTGTATCGTCGTCGTCACCGTCGATATATCGGAACTTGTCCACGAATTCGTATCCTGAAGAATGCTTGGGTATGCCGACGGCGGAAGGTGGCAGCGAGTCCAGTCACAAGGACGACGGCTACATGCCGATGTCACCGGGCGTGGCTCCTGCAGTGGTAACGGGAAACAGCGGCGACTATATGCCTATGAGTCCAAAAAGTGTTTCGGCCCCACAGCAGATAATCAATCCACGGCGAGTGGACTCCAATGGCTATATGATGATGTCACCGAGCGGTAGCTGTTCCCCAGACGTTTCTACAAACTACAGGAAGATCTGGACCAACGGCATGAACCCGTCGTTGTCCGTTGAGAGCACGGAGGGGAAAGTGTCCTCGTGCGGAGACTATATAAACATGTCTCCTGCTAGCGGCTCAACCACCGGCACGCCACCGGACTGCTACTTCAACCCTGTAGACGAGCTGTCCAGGCCAGCGTACGCCTACTTCTCTCTGCCCCGTTCCTTCAAACACGCCAACGGGAAGCAGGACAAGAGCCCCTTGCGGATGTCACTTGGCAGCGCTCGCATGGTTTGCGCTGACTCTTCCTCGTCTTCGGCTAGCAGCGACAGTTTGGGTGGTCAGTGTAGTTCGCAACACCCTTCTGTCAGGCCCAAAAGGTCAGAGGTCACCTCTAGGCTGTCACGACCAACAAGGCTATCGTTGGATGCTAACCGAGCTAGTACTCTTCCAAGAATGCGTGAAAGCCCTTTCCCTGGTGAGCCCAAAAGTCCGGGAGAGTACGTCAACATCGAGTTTAACGACCAAGCGTTTTCAGCGAGCTTAGCATCACTTTTTTCACCTGTGTTCACTGGTAACAGGGCAGACGTCCAATCGGAGCTGACTTCTTCCGACTACATGAACATGCAGCTAGGTTCACAGAGCTTGCTCTCGCAGTCTAGAAAATCGACGTCCAGTTCCCCAGACTATGCCGTTGTTAGTCCGTCCGAAAACTCGGCCTCGTCGCCTCACCTGCCTCGTGAAAGTATTCGTGAACGTGACTACATGAGCATGCAACTGGGCTCTTACACTACAGACTATCCTGATTCCCAGAGGATGCTTATAAACACTTCGTTACAAGACCCAGAAGTCCTGCTCTGCTCTGAGTCGCACAGCGACGACGTCTCGACGTTAGGTGCAGCCCCAGTGAGGTCTGTGCTTATTGGTCCTTTGACAGATCTCAGCGCCTTCTCCCGGGTAAACCCGACTCCGACGAG
>NC_071271.1:4720074-4732574 GCF_023375685.1 Ictalurus furcatus
TTATAAGTTCATGCTACTAGGCAGCTGGTTGCCCTCGGCGCCAGTCTCCATGGTTACACCATCGCCACAGCATTGCTTTTTTTTTCTTTCTCCATGTCACAGCATATTAAGGGGCCGCAAAAGCGAGTCGTTGGGAGCGCCTCGGGGGGGCCGCGCACCGATTGGCCAGAAGAGGGGTTGGGTGGGGTGACTGAGTTCTCCAGTAGGCCGGGTCAGGATGAGACGACTGCAAGCTCCGCCCACTCCAGTCCATCCCAGTGGGCAAACGGAAAGCAGAATGCTAATGTGTGGACAAGAATGTGGACGGTTGAAGGTTAGAGGCGATTCGGGCCGAGACACGTCATGTGACGTCGTCATGACACTCGTTCAACCGAAGCCCTCTTCGATTCACATGCGTCGAACACGAGTACAGCTAAAAGATCTCGTTTACCAACAAACATCGCCGTGAAAGACTTCCATTGCGATCTCGCCCAAAAAAAAATTTTTTACAGTTTTTAAAGAAAGCCACAACAATCGCAGAATAAAAAGCCTCTGTCCGATCTGATCTGATCTGCATAACGGCGTAGATGCTTTTGTTGGAATAGGACAGAATTATGGGATGGGATTCACTGTGTTTCCTCCATAGAGCCTTTTTTAGGACAGGACAGACGTTGTTTCTGGAAAGACACGGAGAGCTACAGTGCGTTCAGCAGTGATGCACGTCCTCGCTCGTCTGAGTCACCATGCTCTGACTCATGCAGAACCGACCCAGTTCTCCTCGGATCGCTCTGAAGTGGTTAAAGGCTCGGCACGGAGCGATCCGAGTAGAACTCCAACTACGTCAGGCTTTTTCTTCCAACATTTTTTGTGTGTCTCGGAGGGGTTGAGAAGAGAAGCGGTGAGTGGATGAGGGGAAAGAACTGGAGTGTGGAGGATCTGCAGGTACGGTGGCCTCTGAGGGACGTGACGGACAGGACTCCATAGTTTGTTTGGTCTTCGTGTGTGTGTGTGTGTACAGGTATTCGAATTCCCACTTAGGATTGTGAGACATGGCGTATAATCGTCTCTACGTGATATTACCGTGATTATACAGGATGTAGAAAATCACACGCTGATCCTGTTCTTCACCTGGAAGGAGAAATTAATTCAATCAATAAATACAGGATCAGGTACAGGTGCTTTAAGTTCCTTTTCAGACTCGGTGTTTTGTATGTTGCATATTTTGGGATCAGGAGCCAATCTCTCTCTCTAATGTAAAATCTCTAATATTAACAGATGCTGTCTGGAAGCTCTGCCCCCTTCCAACATCACACACCATCACACACCATCACACACACACTCGCTTTTCTCCAACGCTTCCACTCCACCATACAACCTTCTCCACTGGTCTGGAGGAGTTCCTCAGAACCCACTTAGATCCCTCACTCTCTCTGTCACTCTCTGTCTCTCTTGCACTCTCTCTCTCTGTCTCCTTCCCTCTCTATCTCTCTCTTTCCTTCCCGTTCTCTGTCTGTCTGTCTCTCTCCCCCCCCTTTCTCTCTCTCTCTCTCCTTCCCGCTCTCTCTCTCCCTTTCTGTCTGTCTCTTTCTTTGCCACTGTCAATTTTCTCTCTTCCTCATTGCTTGGTCTCCTTTTCTCTCTCTCTCTCTCTCTCTCTGTCCATTCCTTCTGTCTTTTCTTTCTCTCACCTCTGTCTTTTTTTTCCTTCCTGTTATTGTCTCTCTTTTCCCTCTCTCTCAGTCTGTCACTCTCGTGCTGTGTCTTTTCCTTTCCATTTTTTCTCATGCTCATTTTTTCATCATTTTCTCTCTTGCTCTGTCCATTTCCTTCTCTCTTTTCCATCTCTCATTTCTCTTTTATCTCTAGCTTTTTCTATTTCTCTCTCTCCTTTTCTTCTGTCTCTCTCGTTTTCTTTGTCATTTTTTCCTCATTTCTTTTTCTCCTTTTCTCTCACGCTGTTCTTTTTCCCTCTTTCTGCTTTCCTTCTGCCTCTTCTTCCACCCCCCCTCTCTCTTTCTGTGTCTCACCTCTTTTTGTTTTTCCCTGTTCCTATTATTCTCTCTCTCTCTCTCATTTCGCTCTTTCTTTCTCTCTCCTTTACCTTCTTGGGGACATTTTGGCTGAAGCTACGGTTGACCAGCATGGTACTTTCAGACGCTTTGTTTGTTTTTGTTTTGTGCGTCTCTCTCTCTCTCTCTCTCTCTCTCTCTCTCTGTGTGTGTGTGTGTGTGTGTGTGTGTGTGTGTGTGTGTGTGAGCCTTCATCATTGAGGTCACAGCAGCGATGGAAACTTTTGTGAAGTGTGTTCGCTCAGGCATGTCTGCGCCACTTCTTGCTCGTTTTTTTCCTCCCACCAACACGCGGCATCGTGCTCCTGTGTGTTCCAGCACTTTGTCTTTTTGTGTGAAGTGCGTGCGTGTGTGTGTGTGTGTGTGTGTGTGTGTGTGTAAAACACGTCTCACCTCAGTCCTTCAGTGTTGTCTGTGTTAGTCATTGCGTGTTGTGTTTCTGTATTGCATTATTTTGAAGAGCGCATGAGAGGAAGTGTGAGTGTGTGTGTGTGTGTGTATCTGTCTCAACTTGCTGAAGTAGGCTAAACATCTGGCGTGTGTGTGTGTGTATGTGGTGGGGGGGGTAGATGGAAGTTTTTCCTTTGCTAAAGGGAATGGTATTTGGCACACAGGGTCTCTCCCATTACACACACACACACACACACACACACACACACACACCGCCTGATACTGCGGCTTTGTTTTCACAAGCTCCCAAAATGAGGTGTCCTTATTGTTAGCTTATACTTTATTCTGATTTCTTTTACATGTGATCTGCATTCGTGTGTGTGTGTGTGTCTCTCGCTCTCTCTCTCTCTGTGTGTGTGTGTGTGTGTGTGTGTGTGTGTGTGTGTGTGTGTGTGTGTGGTCAAGCAATTGAGGTTTCAGGATTTTTTTAGACATTTTAAGAAGTGCTCTATGAATTCCTCCTGTGCTGCTTGCAGTGTTTCCTGCACAATACTGTGACAAAGTTTTAAAATGTTAGTGTTTGAAGTGTGTGTGTGTGTATGCATGCATGCATGCAAGTTTGCAAGGATACTCCACATGATCATTTGGAGCGTGTGTGTGTGAACTATTTTTTTTTTTTTCCGGAGCCGTACTGTTCCCTGTGTGTGAATATGACCCGTGTTTTGACGTCAGCGAGAGCACACACCGGTCACACATCTGTAACCGTATCCCCCGCCGAGTGCGTACGAGTGTGTGTGATCAGGCTAAAATTGTCTTCATACGCTCCAGCCTTGGCTGTGTGTGTGTGTGTGATGCATACATGCCTAACTGAATGACGTTAGTTCATTGAGCTCTTAGAGGATGAGTACCACCCCTCTCTCATGCCCTTATAAGGAGTTACACACTGTAAAGAGGCAGTAACCATTACTGCGTCTACAAGTAGGGAAATATCACTCCCATAAAGTGTGTGGTCCTCCGTGTGTAATATATATATATATATATATATATATATATATATATACACATACACACACACACACACACACACTCCATGTAATAATTCTCGAATTCTTGAGCGCCACCATTTTTATTAGCTAGCTCACCGGGTAAGTAAAAGCTCCAGTCACATCGCTAATACAGTAATGTATCGCGGACTAGTTAGCTAATCGAGTGCATTAATATGCAGAGTGAGTAAGGGACATGTTCGTTTATTAGGGGTTGAGCGAGAGTGGATTTTACCGGAAACATTACACTCAAAGTGAACTTAATTACAGAACTAAAAACAGACTGTACCATGAAAACGTCCTGTACTTTCTGCAACCGAAGTACATATAAAGATTTCCTAGATAGATCAACGGATTTATTGATCTATTAATAAATATTAAAGTAAAATAAAAGATATGCGTCCAAACTGAACCAAAAAGTAACGCTCCAAATAATAAAAAGAAATAGAGACGTCCAAAAACACTTCAAATATCACAACAAAATGAGTCAGGGATGGTTTTTATTTCTGATCTGTTCTGCATTCATCGAACCTTCTGCATCACTGTAAACAAACGCGGGACAATAGAGAGCAACGAGGCTCTTCCGAGAAGTCTGGCCGTCTTGTTTGGGTCTTCGGATGGCGTTTTATTCGCGTTTGGAGGCGGAGCGGCGCTCTGAGTAACGTTTCCCTTCCCTCGCGGCGTGTTTGCACAGCACGGCAGCTTTTAATTTTACCCTCTGCAATTTCCTCCAGCTCGCTGGGTTTCTAAGTAAAGAGGAGGGCGCCTCTAAAGACTGTGGCTCCTATAAAAGCGCTCGCCGCGAGGATGTGAGGTAGACTTTCATGTTTTTCCGCACCGAGGGTGCCTCGTTACGCTGCTGTATTTATAGATGAGGTTTCACTGAAACCACGACTTCTCTGGCTCCACTTTCCTCCGCTTTGCTCGCTCCACGCTTTGAGCCGAGGCGTACGTATAGTTCGCTGCGCTGCTCTGTACCTGCCAGTGAAAGCAAAAAGTGCTGTTTGTTTGTTTATTTATTCGTTTACTTACTTGTGGTGGATCTTCAACCAAAGAAAAAAAAAATTAAACCCTGTTTTTAATGACTTTCGCAAAAGTCAAGATGGCGGACGATCTTTTCCGAATCGGGAACACGCAGACACAGTGTCCAAAACTATGTGGACACTTGACGCTCACACCCACATGTGGGTCTTCCCCAAACCCGACTGTTGCCACAAAGTTAGAAAACGCAGAATCCCCACACCCATGTTCCTAAAATCTAGTGGAAAGCCTTCCCAGAAGAATGTCTGCTGTTACAGCAGCCCGTAGTACTGGAATGGGATGCTCGTTATATTTTTTGGCATATATTGTAAGTAGAAATCAAAACGAATACCACGAGACTGGGCACGTACCAGAATTCGTCTGCGTTAACGTTCCCCCCATACGGTTCCAGCTCTAATGGAAACGCACTTACCGTTAAAGCCCCTATGATATCCTGCTTGATGGAACATGCTGTGTGGCTTGCGTTCCTCCTCCTCCTCGGAGATAAAGCTGTTTTTCTCCACTGCAGCTGTACTTCCACTAGGATAAACAAACATGCCTCTTCCTTTTCGGCTCTAACGATCACTAATGATACCTCCAGCACCACCATGGATGGGCTCCACATCCCTCCTACAGCTTTGCACCAGTGCAGAGCGACGCTTGCATGTGAACTTATAGAAGTAACATCAACAGCACGCATGATTCGATTTTTCGTATTTGTTTGTTTGGAGCCCAGGCGGTGTCGCACTATTTCAAGAAGAGAGAGTTTAAAAAGCCTAAGCTCAATTTCCACACGGCTTTTAACTGGACCTCCTGATAAACGTGTTCACCTCTGAGTCATTTATTTATTTATTTATTTATTTCTCTCCTGTTTTGTGTTTCTCGCCCCCACAGAATGAAAAGCAGCTACATCTCATCACCCACCGAGTCTCCCATCAGCCTCGGATCAAGCCGGACCCCTGCGACTCCTCGTCTATAACCCGGACCTCAGACTTGCACGCTCGGACCTTCCGGGAACGCTGGCCTTCACAAATCTGTAGTTCTCGTCAATCCTGGAGTCCTCAGGGCCTGGGGTCAGATGGTTTTAAAACCTCAGCGTGACCGTACTGATCAGGAAATCAGCTTAGTTGCCTTTCCATTGAGATTTTACTCTTAGTCTGGCTTCAGTGTTCAGACCTCCTCAATGTGTAGTTCTTCTGCAGCAATGTTCGACACTGAAGCGGTGTTAGTGTTGGTGTTAGTGATGTGGTACAAACTTTTAGTCAACAGTACAGGATGTTTGGTTTTTTTTTTCTTCCCTAGCGGTGCTTTTACTCATTCATGCCTGTAGTAATATTTAATAGTATTTATGTGACTGATGGTACAGGTGTTTAGAAAGTTCAGGTATGGAGATGTAATCTTCTGAATGTGTGTATAATACAGTGCTCAGTGTTGATGGTACCCACTTTCTCCCCGATGCTATCGCAGCTAGTGCGTGATTATACCAGATCTGGTACGTTTTCGATTGCGAAATACATCACAGGTGGACGAATCATAAATTCATCCGGGTGACACCGGGTTATAAATAATTCCCTGTGGATAACCATATTATCCTCTTCGGGAACATTCATGAAAATCCAGGACGCTCGTAACCTACGACAATTTACAGATTGTTTAATTACTGTAAGTTTCTCACACAGGTTACGTTGTGAAGTTGAAATCACGTGTTTATTTCAGTTACACACACCGTTTTAATGAATATTTTTTGGAAACCAAATGAAAACCAGACGAGCCATTTTAATCAGGACAAAAGTAATGGAACTCCGTGTAGTAGTAGTAGTAGTAGTAGTAGCTGCAGTGGCTGAGCTGCATTACTGGAATGCGCTGTTTAGTTCCCGTTTGCGAGCACGCTTGGTACTTCACATGTTTTTGGCATCGAATTTAACGTACGCGCGCGAGTAAGAAGAAAATCTTACAAAAATGAACGAACGTTCTAAATCTGCTGGGAATTTTAAGTTCATTTTTAGCTTATTTGCTGAAGTTTACGAAAAAAGTTTGAAAGTTTCAGCCGTGAGCCATGGTGTCCACCCGTTTGTCCAGCCAACCGTACACAGTGCCAACACGCGTTCACACTGTGACCCACATTACGTCTACTTTCCTTTCCATGGGTTGTGTTTTATATTTAAGAAAATGTGCGTCATCATATCCCGGCTCTTTACGGGTTCAGACTACTCCGAGGAGCCACGGTTTTTAGGTACTATATCTGATACAGTAGATATTCTTCAGGTCGAAATGGTTTCACATTTATACTTTCAGGACCCTGATCAACCACAGCTACCTACACCATCGCTGCTATATGACACAAGGGCACGATGGCGAATTCCAAAAAAAAAGAAAAAAAAGCCATGTGCAATTTTCCTTCATATATGCGCACAAAAACGGTATTGGTCTCGTCGCGTCCAATCACATCACTCGTCTCTTACCTTTTCAACAGCTCTGCCGTACTGGTTCGAGGTTTACACTTCCGGGGCGAAGGTGTAGTGCGTTAGATCGCCTGCAGCCGCCTGTAATTATACGCTCATTTCAAATGGACGCCACCGGTCTGTCCGTTCTTGCACAGTTTTAAAATTACAAATCGGTACGAATCTGTGTATACGTGTAGATCGCTTTCTGGTGTTTGCATCCCCTGAAACGCATGTTCTCATCCCTTGGACTCCTAGAGAACCCCCCCATCCTGCACAATTGAGCGTTTTCCCTGGTCTAACACGCCTACTTCAAAACGGGAAGTGTGTCAGGAGCAGGGAGAACCCTAAAATGCTCAGGAACACCAAGACTCCAAGGGTTAGGAACCCGTGTCCTACAACCACAGCAGTGAACACGACGCCCCAAATGGGGCATAAAGTTGATCACATGATTGCTGTGTGTATGAGAGAGAGAGATAGAGAGAGAGGGAAAAAAGATAAACATGATCGCCATCATGTGAGTGTTGTATTATTTGTAAAATTGTACGATTATTTTTTTTTTGTGCGGAATATATTTCTCAGTCAGGCCCATTTAGAAACGTACGAACGAACGGTACTTTTAAAAAATATATACGTTTTAATTTATACGCAGGTTATCGAGCAGTTCGTAACCGACCCTGCAGTATATCCGTGTTGTAATTTACACTGCGTTGCTGTTAAACCTCAGAAGCCAGCACATTTTTATTTGCAATTTTTTTTTTTTTAAGATCTTTTATTTATTTTATTTTATTTTAATTTTTTGTTGAATTTCATTTTATTTTTGCATAAAAAAAAATCTTTTCCTGTGACATGCTCATGTCTCAATGTCATGTCTACAAGAATGAAGAGAAAACTGATGTACAAAAAAAAAAAAAAGGTCTCAAAGTGTCACACTTGCTGCTGATCGGAGAAAAATCCATCGAGAACAATCTGTAAATTATTGAATATAAACGTACCACTTTGTGTTATTTGTATTGTGTTTTGTGTATTTAACAGTTTATGGTTTGTTTGTATTTTTATTTTTTTTGCCTTGTGCCTTGATATACAGTCAATATGGGGTTTAGAAATCTCTCTTTAAAACTGTAACATGAATAATCTGTTATCTATTTTTTTTTGGGGGGGGGGGTTCTACTCTTGGAGGAAAAACAAAACAGAACAAAGGTACTTACCAAAAAGAGTGCAGATATAACCTGCTCTGAGAACTTTCACGTCTCTTCAGAATTGGAGTCAGAGCCAAGTTGTGCATGGCCGATCTACACCCTAACCTGTCTTCCACTGTATATATTGTATTGTAAAAAAAAAAAAAAAGAAAAGAAATGAGTAACACACATGTGATGAGTGGTCCATTGAAAGAGTGCATGGTCTAACAGGTACTGAAAAAAAAAAAAATCAGTGTTGCTTTCCTCGTTAAGGAGTGTGAGAATGAACGAATGGCTGGAGCGTGAGCGTTGTACTAATGGACACGTGCATACGCACACCAACATTAAGGCGAGGCCTGTGTATACCTTCCTTACTCCCCTTTTATTCAGGAGAATGGAATCTTTTTTTTTTTTTTTTTTTTTTTTGGGAACTCTTCTGTAATAAAGTAGAAAA
Organism: Ictalurus furcatus; assembly: GCF_023375685.1. NCBI lineage: Eukaryota > Metazoa > Chordata > Actinopteri > Siluriformes > Ictaluridae > Ictalurus > Ictalurus furcatus. The sequence goes on from NC_071271.1 coordinate 4,728,649, forward strand.
CTGTCTCTTCATGGTGTGTATGGCATTACTTCAGCCTGTCCGTGTTAGCTCGGTTTACTAACCGAGTCCATGAGCAGTAAGTAAGCAAGGTCACGGAGGTTTGTTGCGATCGTCGCGGGCAAAAATGTCCGATTTCGATATTTGCGATTTAACTAGCGGAGATTTTTTTTGTGCTTTTTACATGAGTTGGTGAAATTTCAATTGCACAAGATAGTTACACACGCTCTTTCGCAGTGATGGCTGTTGGTCAATGAGACCTTTTAGCTTCCAGTTTGTAGCCAAGAGTGATGGTGTACAGCTGTGTTCGCTTGCTTTGCTAATGTGCCAGCAAAGCTAGTACAAAGCCTAGCATATAACAGGTAAATCAAAGCACCCTGATTAGTTAGATTTACATTTACGGCATTTGGCAGACGCCCTTATCCAGATCGACTTACATTTATCTCATTTATACAACTGAGCAATTGAAGGTTAAGGTCCTTGCCTAAGGGCCCAACAGTGGTAGCTTGGCAGTGCTGGGGCTTGAACGCCTGACCTTCTGATCAGTAACCCAGAGCCTTTAACCACTGAGCCACTACTGATTCTCAGCTATATGTACTGTAGCTACAACCATTTCTCATCATAAACCCTCAAACCCCCCCTCCACATGGCCACAAATGACAACAATAGCTGTGGAGACGAACTGACTTGAGTTTTGGAAGGCGTTTTGAAAGAACCGTGTTCACCACATCGCATCATATTTCCTCACCAAGCTGTTCTGGCAGCTCGTGGTGGTCCAACATGTTCCAGATGCACGTTATGTTGGAGAACTGAGGTCCTTCAGCCAGTTATATAGATATACAGCCCTATTTATAGCGCCTATAGCATTTGCACACCTGGGCAGGTGTCGTGCATGAGCCCTGCTGATTGGCTGAAGCATCTCCTAGCCCTGAATAGAGGGCCCTCATGGGGGAATGCGTCAGACACCCATCTATGAATCACAAATGACTTAGAACCCAATACTGATACTAAAGGAAGGAAAGAAACGCAGCAGAAAACATGCAGCAAACTGACGGACCTGATGATTACAGGTAAGAGCAAACTATCATTCTTGCCATTTGATTAACTTGTGCTTGGGTAGTTTATGAATTTTTGCACTTAAGGAACCGTTTCGTCTGCCTTCAGTTCTAGAAGAATGTTGGGTTTTATATCAGGATCCAGACCATACTCTTTGAAGTCCCTCCAAACCCCTTCACACACCACACACCTGTTTACAGAATGTTTACAGGTAACCTGGAGGTTGAGTGATAAGAATGTCAGGAATGTAGCCCAAGTCTCTCATTAAAAGTCCAGGAGGTGTTTTTCTTTCTCTCTCTCTCCCCCCCCCCCCCACCTTTTTTTTTCTTTAAGACAGACAGTGCTTTTAAATGACCCCTATGTGCCAAATATTTAAAATGGCTTTTCCAGAGCTACAGTCTCTAGGAAGATGGTTAAAAACTCAGCTTTACTGTAGATTTAGATCCCTATTGAGCAAGCCAGAGGCAGCAGTGGTAAGGAGGCTGAGGCTACATTGGGAACAGGCTCCTCAAAACGTTTTAAGACTGGAAAAAAAAAACCCTGTCGATTTGTTTGTTTTCCTAATTTTCATTGATCTGGTTATGGTGAGCCTGTGCCTCAGATCCCTGTTCTCAGCTGATGGGAGTAGAACCTGACGTGGTCTTCTGCTTTTGTAGCCCATCCACGTTGAGGTTTGATGTATTGTGCATTCTGAGCTGCTTTTCAGCTCACCACGGTTGTATAAATCGGTAAAACTGCCACTCGCTGGATGTTTTTTTGGGGTTTTTTTTGTGCCATTCTGTGAAAAACCCAAGAGATCAGCATTTTCTGAAATACTGGAAGCATACCATGGTCAAAGACACTGAGATCACTATTCTGATTTTGAATGTTTGTACGGCATCTGAACGGTTTTCTGCATCGTGGTGATGCCATATAATTGGCTACATGGATAGTTGCATGAATGACCAGGCGTACAGGTGGTCCTAATAAACTTGTTGAGTTTCCAATCTAATCGAGGAAAACCTGGAAGGTTCGGTGTTAGTTTGAGAATATTAAGAGTCTTGGGATGAGCATGGGACAGGTTTGCACAGAGGTTCTTAGGAAATGTCAATCTGATGAGATTATCCACTGCAGGAGGAAATTAGTCATAAGCTAAAGAATCAGGAGGAGGAGAGCATCAAGATGAATCAGACACGTCCAGTGTCTGATGTGAGCTCCAGCAGGAGAGATGTGTCAGGTTCTGGCACCAGCATTGGAATGGGCGGTAGTACAGTTACCAACCAGCCCTCCGACATTGGCTGGGAAACTTGGCCAGAACAATCCAGGGTATATTCCTGCCTGACACCTGGTGTTCCTGGGATAGGCTCCATGACCATGACCTTCACCTGGATCAAGCACTTACTGAAAATGAATGCACAACATGCGAAACCTGTGGAATCATCCGGCAGCAGAAATGTTATTAAAAAAGAAAACCTTCCAGGAACTTGGTCACGCTGATCAGTTCGACAGAGAGCTTTCCAGTAAGTGCTTTACCTTGGTCAGGGTCACGGTGGATCTGGAGCCTATCTTGGAAACTCTGGGTGCAAGTGGAAGAAATTCACCCCAGATGCGACGCCAGTCTACTGCAGGGTAAACAGACACACATTCATAACTACGGACAATTTAGCATAGCCAATCCAGTAAACCCGGAGGAAACTCATGCAAACATGGAGAGAAGATGGAAAACTCTGCACAGTCCGTATCCTCAAGCTCAAGATCAAACCAGGAACTTGGAGACCTAGTTTAATCTCAGTTTCGTTATTCTAAATGCCAATTGTTCGGCATTAATTAGCAATCCCAGTGTTTGGAGAAGAAGAAAATAAAGCAAAGGGCAGGAGAGAGAAGAAAGGAAATGGTACGATGTGGTTTGGTTGGGCTTAAGAGAAGCCATGGAAGGTAGCTATAAGCCAGAGTGAAAAGGAAAGAGAGACAGAAACAGTATGTGTGTGTGCGCGTGTGTATGTGCGTGTATATATATATATATATATATATATAGTGTGATGTATGAAGGGGCCCTACTATTACTATAGTCTGGTGGATAATGCTGTTCAGATGTGTCCTCGTCTGACCCTGAAATGAATAGACGCCCAGGGAGGAAGTAAAGTAAGCCTTCTCTGCATAGCAGGCATACAGTAGATGGTATATAGTTAAAACAAACATCAGCCTGCTATGACATAAGAGCTGAATCCTGAGCTCTGGTTACTGCCCGTGAGGAGTTTTGCAGGTTCTTATCGCAGTATGCCAGTAGGTGGATTTGCGCAACACCCCAAGGAACCAAAGACTGTCTGTATCAGTGAAAGTGCCCTTCAAAATGGTCCCCTCACTTTGTTGTTCTATCAAGTTTCACTGAGATGTGATCGTATTGTTTTTTTTGTTTTTTTTCCCCTTCCTTCCACTATTTGAAAGCTGAACCCTGAAACTGATTGCATTTCCCGCCTCATTCCTTTGCTTCCAAATTTATAGCTGGAGCAGGCGGAAGGGAAACACTGTCTGTCTGCCTTTTTATAGAGCTTTGTTGCCACAGTTGTGGTACAAAATAATCCAAAAATACTGGCCTTGGTCATGCAGAATCCATCAGAAGCAGGGGTAACGTTGGGGCTAATTCACTTTAAAGTGTGTGACTTGGATTAGAGAGCACAGAGTTTACAGCATTAGTGCGCGCTACAGATCCGGTGCCATAAGGACAGTTTTATTGGGGTGGAACAAGGTGTTTGCTAACATTCCAGACCACCGAAATAGCTCTGCGTTCAGCCCTCGGGGGCACTACAGAGGGAGAAATCTGTTTGCTTATGCACGGTGAAGTGCACGCCATAGATATACAGCGCAGGGATACTTAATAGGTGGCTTAAATAAAG
>NC_071271.1:4737574-4745074 GCF_023375685.1 Ictalurus furcatus
CCTGTACTCTGAAGAGTTAATAATAATGAACTTTTCAAGACTTCCGTGCACTTGTGTGTGTGTGTGTGTGTGCGTGTGTGTGTGTGTTACAAACACCCTCTGTCCATGTTCTGTAAACGTGTATAGATTAATTAACTAGCTATTATATATATATATATATATGTGTGTGTGTGTGTTTGAGGTTGGTTTGTGCACGTTTGGTGAAAAGGTTTTGGACATTAACATAGACTGTCCCTCTGGTGATCTCATGGGGGTGGAATGATTATCCGCAGCTCTATTGAGGTTGATAAATGGCTGGATTAGAGGCAAAGGGAGTGTGTTCAAGTGTGTGTGTGTGTGTGTCTAGGGGAATGTGTGTGAGGGAAATGGGGTCATTTGAATAGGGACGTTTTGGAGAAATGTGTTGTATTGGATGATGAAAGCTACACGCACATCCAGCACACTACTGAGGGTCTCACTGCACACACACACACACACACACACACACACACACACAATGTCAGATCTAAAGATCTAAAGCTCGACGTATTCAGTGCAACTCTCACAGCAGTGGTGCCGATGTCAGCGAGTTCGTTAGAAACTGTAAGATGAGAGCTGAATGCTACTCAGACGTCTCCCTCCAGGCCATCGCAGACCATGGAACCCTGGGAAACCCCTCACGTGCTCGAGATCTGGACATTTTCTACTCAATCAGAAGTAAAGCTCACTCTGCTATCCAACAACGTGATCAAAGCGTGGCGCTCCTAGTCAGGGTTATGAAGCAGTGAGGTGTATTATTGGTTTCTTCAAGCTGAGGAACATGGAAGCTAATTTGAACAGAATATTCAGCAGCTTCGTCGGGCGAGTCAGTATGACTCCGCTGCAAATGACTTGTCTTGTAATTGTGCATTTTCTTCTCATAACTCGTGAATTAATATCACACACTTGCGATTTTTACATCTCTCAACTGCGAGTTAACGTTTCACGATTAGAAATGTTTTTTTTTTTTAATTTGCAGGCTCGAATTAGACTCGGCGCTGATGCGCTGCGTATGTGGCCGTGTGGAGGGGAAGACTTTTGTAAATGGAATTGAATGAAGTATGGACATGGTATTAACATTGATCATCCATCCATCCATCTTTCCATACATCCTTCCATCCATTCATCCATCAATTCATCCTTCCATTCATTCATCCATCCATCCTTCCATCCATCCATCCTTCCATCCATTCATCCATCAATTCATCCTTCCATTCATTCATCCATCCATCCTTCCATTCATTCATCCATCCATCCTTCCATCCATTCATCCATCAATTCATCCTTCCATTCATTCATCCATCCATCCTTCCATTCATTCATCCATCCATCCTTCCATTCATTCCTCCATCAATTCATCCTTCCATTCATTCATCCATCCATCCATCCTTCCATCCATTCATTCATCCATCAATTCATCCTTCCATTCATTCATCCATCCATCCATCCTTCCATTCATTCATTCATCCATACATCCTTCCATTCATTCATCCTTCAATTCATCCTTCCATCCATCCATCCTTCCATTCATTCATTCATCCATCCTTCCATTCATTCATCCATCCATCCTTCCATCCATCCATTCTTCCATCCATCCTTCCATCCTTCCATCCATTCATCCATCAATTCATCCTTCCATTCATTCATCCATCCATCCTTCCATTCATTCATCCATCAATTCATTCTTCCATTCATTCATCCATCCATCCTTCCATTCATTCATTCATTCATTCATCCATCCTTCCATTCATTCATTCATTCATTCATCCTTCCATTCATTCATTCATTCATCCATCCTTCAATTCATTCTTCCATTCATTCATCCATCCTTCCATTCATCCATCCATCCATCCATCCTTCCATTCATCCATCCATCCTTCCATCCTTCCATTCATCCATCCATTCTTCCATTGATCCATCCCTCAGTTCATTCTTCCATTCATCCATCCAATAACAATTTCCATTCCTTTGTGTCTATTTCTCTTTACTCTCTTGTTGGTGCTCTACACAAAGCTATTAATGCTGTACAGTTATGGAAAATGATGATGTTTCCACCAGCCAAACTATTTAGATCTACAAAATTCAAGCACAACAAGGTTCTACTCCAGGGGGAAAAGAGAGAGAGAGAGAGAGAGAGAGAGAGAGAGAGACAGGGAAACAGAGAGAGACCGAGAGACATAGAGAGAGAGAGAGAGAGAGAGAGAGAGAACATATGGAATGTTTTATGACCAAGCTGGTAGAGGAATGTTCATATAAAGGGAATACCGGTACTTTTGCTCACACACACACACACACACACACACACACACACACTGTTCTGCTTCATAGTTCTGCTTCTTGTTCTGCACTGCCTCCATGTGGAGATCTGAAATGTTGCGTTTATCAGCTTGAGCAGCTTGAGGATCAAACCCGGGGTTCAGATCTCTGTTACGTGAACAGCAAGTGGATCTGAACTCTTTATTCTGAAAGGATTATTTTGAAAGGATTTATTTATTTATTTATCTTTATTGATTGAAAGGATAATCCATCAGAGGATCTTTTACTACAAATCTTTTCAAAGCCAGAACGTTTCATACCGAAAGCTGCTCAGTTACAGGGAGTTCAATTAAATGAATTCCTTAATAACAGACAAATCAACAACTAGATTTAATCACATGTCTGTCATATCTGTTCTCACAAATCCACATAACAACACACGCCGTAACACATATTCATGGAGCACACGGTGGCGTAGTGGTTAGCAGGATTGCCTCACACCTCTGGGGTTTGGGGGTTCGATTCCTGCCTCCGCTCGGTGTGCTCAGAGCCTGTGTGTTCTCCCTGTGCTTCTGGGGTTTCCTCCAGGTACTCCGGTTTCCTCCCACAATGCAAAGATTGATTGGCATTTCCAAATTGTCCATAGTGTGTGAATGTGTGTGCGATTGTACCCTGGGTTGGCACCCCATCCACAGTGTCCTCCACCCTGCTCCAGGTTCCCTGCGACCCCCTGTAGGATGAGCGGTATGGAAAATGGACGGATGGGTGGAGTTTCACTAATTTCACTAACATTAACTGGTTAATTAAGTTAGCCTGATTTCTTCTTCACTGACGGCAGGTTAGACTAGCACCTATTCCAGACAGCTCACCTTAATTGGCTTGGTGTTTGCATGAATGGTGTGCTTTGTATATTTGAGTATCACTTGAGAAATAATACGTAACGTCTTCACACAACCCGGGTGGGTGACTCCTTCATGAACCACGCCATTACATCCTGTAGATCTGAGATTTAAGGGTTTTGAATTAGGAAGTAGACCAAAAACAACAACAACAACAACAACCGTCTTTCTTATTTACAGAGAGCACACAATCCAGACAACACAATGCGCAAAAACATATTTATTTTTATTTATTTATTTCATCATTTGATTTAAAAGACAGTAAACAGTGGTACAGTAATCATACCCACTTTCAACTCTCCAGTTGCCAGAAAAATAAAGACAGCAATACGCTCGGTGCAAGAAAACACACAACCTGTGACATCACCGTGCGTACGTCAGAGCCCCTCCCACCCGCAGTGCAACGGACGCACTTCCACACGATAGAATAGAGTATTTACATGCGTACTCACACACACACACACACACACACACACACACACACACACACGAGTGTAGAAGTGCTAGATGGTTTGTATAGCCAAATCCAACTGTTTCAGTATGATTGTCCAACCCTCCCCCCCGCCCTCTTCCCACCCCCCACCATTCATTTTTGGATTTCATTGTTCATTTGCAACACAGTAGATCGCGTCTTTGATACGAAACACGTTCTTACTCAAACAATTGTGTGTTTACAGTGTCCGAAATAATGAGTACACATATTTTCCATGAGAAACTGTAATTGTATGGTCATTGTGTGTGTGTGTGTGTGTGTGTGTGTGTCCTTATGGTAGGAAGCAAAGTCAGGAATTTTCTGGAGTGCTTATCTTGATTCATTATTATACTATCTATTATATTTTCCACTTTCTTAATAACATGATTTTGTCTTATTAACTTCAAACAAGAAAAAAAGAAAAGAGAGAGAACGACTGTTTGGAGCTGCTATAACGTAAGTGATGACGGGAACTGACGGGTCTAGCGGACGCTCCACAACATTCACTGTAACTACAAATGGTTCATTTTTCCCACTAATTGGAATTGTTGACAAATTGCTGTGATACAAGAGGAATACAGCACTTCAGGATGTCCTGTGATGTACACGCACCCCGGAGATGTTTTAATTCCTTATTTATTGGGTAAAACTTTCCACTTTTCCGGAATGATTACAACGTGACCCGACGTACCCCCGGCTCCTAGATATCCTCAGAGTCTTCATAGTGTTCAACGTGAGCAGTGTGTGCGTCTAGGATTCGGTTCAAGTTCTCAAAAGATTAGAGCGTAAAAGTGAACAAGGATAAAAACACTGGTACTATGCTAATGGTTGATTCGGACACTGCGGTATATTTGGGAATCAGTCCCTAATGACTGAAGACTAGGGGGAGAATGCTGCTACTACTTCTCTAATGGATGAGTTATGTCAATATTTGTGAGGGAAAGTTGCTCGTTTTCAGAGTCGTGTTATGCACGTGCTTAAGTTGAGATTATTTGACATGTTTTCTGCAAATGATGTCTTATATTTTCATTATTCAGCAGCTTATATAATAGCACATGATCCACCACATCATATTATTATTATTATTATTATTATTATTAGGGGGCCAAGCACTGTCAATTTCCATCTAATTAGATTTTCCACCATTTTTAACAAAATCCATGGCTACTCCTCCTACACATTTTGTCCAACCATCACCCAATTTGGCACACATCATCTTTGGAGTAAGCCTAACAATAGTTATTGAAAGAATTTTGAATATTCCAAACGTTTTGCCCGTAATGGGCCAAGGAATCTGACGAACAGGATGTGTTGGCTGTATCTCAGCAACAACTTTTGTGCACTGACACAAAACTTGGTAGGCACCTTCAGGACGACGACCTGAGGCTATGCAACGAATTTCGTGACAACGCCAACTACTGGTCAGAAGTTACAAAAAAACATGCTTAGAATGCTTACATCTAAGTGCCATTTTTAGTACTCCTCCTCCAAATTGTGTCCAATTCTCACCAAGTTTGGCTCACGTTATCTTGAGACATGTCTAAACAAAAATGATCAAAGGAACTCCGATATTCAAAGCCGTTCTCCCGTAACGGACTGGCAAATGCGTGAAACTACAAATCACGCTTCAATCCCTTATGCAACAACTGTAGTGCATCTGTGAATGTAAAGCTCACCGAGTCTGGGTGCTTGGCCCCCAAAAATGCTGCTTGCAGCTTTAATTATTATTACTACTTAGCATTTTATATATATTTTTTAATATCATGTGCCAATAGTTAATTGTGGGCACAACTTAATGTAACCACAAAATAAAATCGTAACGTGTGCAGCATGTAGAGTATTTTCCCATGCATTTAATTCACTATTTTGTCAAGTGAAACAAAAAAGTCCGATGTTTTGTTTCTGCGCTCTCCAGCCTGGGTTAGTTTGCATGTTAACACCCCCCTCCTCCCCCCCGATGTCTACAGGATAATTTACTCGTATGACTACTTCCACTCCTACATACTGTACATTATAAGTGTGCTGTGTGCTAGTCCTAGCGCTTCCAGTGTAGGAAGTAGTGAGTGAGGGCACCATTCCGAACAGTATAGCACAGCTCAACCTTTGACCTTTAGCCCCTCCCTAAATTTGCCATCACTTTAAGTCACAGTGAACCCAGGTCTTCAAAGGCAACGTGTTTTGCATGGATGTCAGCTCTATAAGCGTAATCATGTGTAGGTGTGTTAAAAAGATGGAGAACAGGGTTAAGTGGGCGTGGCTGGCAGAAAGAGGAGGGGCTTTCAATTTCACCAGCACCATTTGTGAGTGGTGTGGCACTGTCACACCAAGCAGATGTTTGAACTGACATCACTCTGGTATCATGTCTCGCCTCCAGCAGTGCAAACGATAAAATAAAATAAATGTTAAAAAAAAATAATAATCACAGAACACAGTGTAGCCATGCTGATCAGCTTTGAGAAATGTGTGAAGGTGCTGCTCTTACATATAAAACCAGGATTGGACCCTCTCTCACTCCTTATTTGACAATCCTTATTTTTTTTTTTTTTTTGATAGCCAGTAATTAATGCCTAAATGACACAAACACTTCACTGTTGATTCACTATTTTCATCTATCAGTGACAAAAAATATCAAAATATCATTCTACACATCACAAAGGACAAACTCACAGTCACACTATTCACTTCCATTTGATTCGGGAGTCAAATCAGTCCGGTCATGGATGAATCAGACTGAATCGGAATCTTATCGATTCGATATCCAGTCTATCCAGATGTGCTTCACTCAGGCATACAGTGAAAATCTTATTGTCCATTAGGCAAGTGGTTCAAAGTCATGATTCCGGTTCGTATCCTTCAGGAGAGGCTGAACACGGAAATATGGCTCTTCCGTAGATGCTGTAGTAAACTTGGTTCCGATGTGGTAAACTTGGTACAGATCGCTATATAAGCCTTCCACTTCCTGACTGAGAACATACTCTATATGTGTAATATATGCCCCAAAGAGGTGGACATTCATCCTAACACTTTCTATGAAGCCCATATTCATAAATCATCCTTGAAATATTTAGGTTCCGTGTAAGCATTTTTAGAAATGAATAATACTTCATAAAGCGCGAATAATGGCATTACTTGATCACGTATCATCATTATATAATACGATCGATCGCTGAGTGTTTCGAGTAGCGAGTGAATACGCTAAATTAATCCTCGTTATAGGGAAGATTCATGAGAAAATTGTAGGGATTTTTGCAGCGGAACGTGGCGTAACAGGACACAAGTGTGTATACTCGGCGCGTTTTATTGAGGCCGATAAACAGGTTAGTGACACCGAAGAAGGAAGAGCCGTAATCAAAACAAATGATGAAGGGCAGAAGAAGTAATGCACGAAAACCGTTGGCAAGACTTCACAAAGAGACATAGAAACGGGGGATAAATAGGTCGAAATACTTAAAGGCTGAACACAGAACAGGTGGACACAATAGGGTAAGCAATCAATGAGAGGACCGAGATGGAGAGAGGAGCAAACAAAACAAAGGCATACGGGAACTAGGAACGATATCAAGGGGTGCTTCATAGAACACGGGCTTCACAGAAAGTGTTTCTTTTCCTTAAAAACAATGGAATTTGTTGTAGTATTGCCTGATATAACTTAAAGGGATGAGATGGTCCCTGTGAGCATGAAGTTAGCATGCGCACAGGCTTTTACATCCTTCTACCTTCCGTCTATTCTTAGCCATTTTTACCGTTTCTTTTGTCCGTACTTCCTTAATGGTCACAGCACTTGTAAGTATGTTTTTGACCGAGTCGGTGTAGTCCTTATGGGCGGAAAACTCAAGAAAAGAGTTGAACAGCACC
>NC_071271.1:4750074-4777574 GCF_023375685.1 Ictalurus furcatus
CACGCATGCGCCGTCTCGCTCACGATGAACAGTGCGAGTGAGGTACCTGGCATGGGCTCCCGCTCTGATTGGCTGAGGACTCGGGGGCGTGTCTCTGGGGCGTTCCTACCGGAGACGACACTCCCGACGTAGAGGCGGAACGGCCGAGCTTACAGGCAGCTTTCGGTTCTGAGGAGGCAAAGAGAAAACGGGGCCAAGATTTTAAAGCTGGCGCAGTAACGCCGCCTTCTGGACAAACTGTGTTGTCATGGCAACGGCATTCAGTCAGATTCTACATTACTACATTACAGCCAACGCGCTGTTTGCCTTGAGTCACCTGAGCTTCCACTCCCCAGCATGGTGGTGGGACTGATGGAGGAGCGGCCTAGACGAGTGGGCGTGGCACATTGTCCTGAGGGCGTGTCCCAATCCTGCACTTTTGGGGAGGAGCTACGAAGAGCTCGTTCTTTACTGTCAATGCTGTGGCTCCTGGTCTTCCCTTCAACTTCACACACACACACACACACACATTAGTGTAGTGTGAACAGATGTTTAAGTCAAAATGTATTAAAAGCCACTGTGTGTGTGTGTGTGTGTGTGTGTGTGTGTGTGTGAGAGAGAGAGAGAGAGAGAGAGAGAGAGAGATTAATTATATGTGACTTTGCCTTAGGCTCCTTGGCATTTTCACTGGCAATTATCTTATCTTGCTCAGCTCTCTCTCTCTCTCTCTCTCTCTCTCTCTCTCTCTCTCTCTCTCTCTCTCTCTCACTCAAACACACACACACACACACACACACACACACACACACAGAATTTTGCTGATCAGAGTTAAGTAGAGTCAAGAGCATGAACATGAAAGTCAGATAGAGAAAGTGAGAGCAAGAGAGACAGAACAGGGCGAGAGAGAGAAGGAGAGGGAAAAGAGAGACCGAAAAGAGAGAGAGAGAGAGTCAGACAACAGTGGGAGAGAGGCATAAGAGAGAGAGAGAGTCAGACAACAGTGGGAGAGAGACATAAAAGAGAGAGAGAGAGAGAGAGAGAGTCAGACAACAGTGGGAGAGAGACATAAAAGAGAGAGAGAGAGTCAGACAACAGTGGGAGAGAGGCATAAGAGAGGGAGAGAGAGAGAGAGAGAGTCAGACAACAGTGGGAGAGAGGCATAAGAGAGAGAGAGAGAGAGTCAGACAACAGTGGGAGAGAGGCATAAGAGAGAGAGAGAGAGAGAGAGAGAGTCAGACAACAGTGGGAGAGAGACAGAAAGATAGAGAAGACAAAGAAATGCAGGCAGAGAACAGTGAGAGAGGAAAAGAAAGAAAGAGATGAAGAAATGGACAGCAAAACTTTCCAGAAATGAAGAAGGCATGACGTCCTGGTCATTTTACAATGTTTTATTCTTGGACGTTTGCTTTAGTTGCTAACGTTTAGAACATGAAGAGAGAGAGAGAGAGAGAGAGAGAGAGAGATGGATAGGTGGATATGAAGAAGGTATAACCTCTTTAGAAAAGCCATGTTTTATTCTTAGAAGTTCTCTTTACTCCATATTCGGTGCAAAAGTGATTATTGCTGTTACAGCAAAAAATTGTCAAAAATTTGAGAATTATTATTATTATTATTATTATTATTATTATTATTATTCAGTCACTACACTACACATGCACTTACAGCAAAATGACCACATGGTGTCACTGTATAGCCTGTGTGTGTGTGTGTGTGTGTGTGTGTGTGTGCAAGCTGATTTACTAACAGGATCTACAGGGGATTGCATTTTATTATTTAAATGAGCAAAATCGTGCGGAAGTGTTGTGCAGCTTTGGGTTTGCTTTAATGAATATGCAAATCAGAGGAGTTTCTTTCTAAAAGCACAAAACCTTGATATTTATGCAAATAAATTGATTACATGCCCACAACGTGATTTGTTTTAGTCACCTCAGGCGCCTAAAGGACTTGACTCCGCCCAGGTAGGACTTGCCTGGAATGCTGGGACAGTGTGAATATTAGCAATACCAATATACAATTACACTATTATTATTACCTTTAAATATATTAGCTGAAAATATGTGCTTATAATCTGACTCAGGTTAGCTAAAATGTTCCCCACAGATTATTATGGATTAGCACTAAAAGACAGAGAGCTAAACTAACACGTTCAGATCTTGGCGTCCTGTCAGTGGTTAAATGATGCTATGCGCTGGTGTAACCTGCACTGACCGGACACATATACACATCTCAGAAGAGACTATGAGGATTCATACCTGAGAAAAGTTTCTTGATGATTATAACCTTGTAGTTTGTGGGTACGTTCATTACGTCAAGGACGTCGTGGGACTAAACGCCGAGGTCCTTCCGAGCTAATTTCCGTAAACTCGTTCGTGAACGGAACAATGCTAGCTAGCTAAACGTGCCCGTTCTAAACTCCTCAGTAAGAACGTGAATCTATCTAGCATTAGGTTTGTTCAAGCAATATAAATGAAGGATGTTAGTAATACTGATACAATAGTTAGCAACTTAGCTGAGATGAAATGGACGCTGCAAAGATGGAACGATTATCCCTCCTGTTCGCCTGTAATCACGACCGTCTTCTGTTGCGTCTATGAACGCTTTTCCGACTCGGACACCCAACAGAACCGGACGTTTTAGAAAACAATCTTAAAAACGTACGCTTAAAAATCACTTTAACCTTTCACTGTATTTTAGCAACCAGTAACACAGTATTACTAAACTAACTAGCTACCTGATTTAGTTAGCATACTGTACAAGAATGTTAGCTGCTATAATAGTAGCCCTAAACCAGCAGTGCGTGACATGACTGAATATTTACACACACAGCAATACAGATTAATATATCATACCTGCAGTAAAAACCTTTGCTAACAGCATTGGTTGTCGAGGTGGAAGGCTAGAAACCAGGTGTACATGCACGGAAACATCCTATGCTGCACGATGCATTTGAAGCATCTTTAGTAACTGCCTGGTCAGGGTCATGACGGTTTAATTTTGGCTACTAGTTTGTTTATGTTTCAGGGAAAAACTGAACTGGAGTGATGTAGCTAAGTTGAGGAACTGGAGTGATGTAGCTACGTTGAGGAACTGGAGTGGTGTAGCTACGTTGAGGAACTGGAGTGATGTAGCTAAGTTGAGGAACTGGAGTGATGTAGCTAAGTTGAGGAACTGGAGTGATGTAGCTAAGTTGAGCAACTGGAGTGGTTTAGCTACGTTGAGGAACTGGAGTGATGTAGCTAAGTTGAGGAACTGGAGAGGTGTAGCTAAGATTGAGGAACTGGAGTGATGTAGCTACGTTGAGGAACTGGAGTGATGTAGCTACGTTGAGGAACTGGAGTGGTGTAGCTACGTTGAGGAACTGGAGTGATGTAGCTAAGTTGAGGAACTGGAGTGATGTAGCTACGTTGAGGAACTGGAGTGATGTAGCTACGTTGAGGAACTGGATTGATGTAGCTAAGTTGAGGAACTGGAGTGGTGTAGCTAAGTTGAGGAACTGGAGTGGTGTAGCTAAGTTGAGGAACTGGAGTGGTGTAGCTACGTTGAGGAACTGGAGTGATGTAGCTAAGTTGAGGAACTGGAGTGATGTAGCTAAGTTGAGGAACTGGAGTGATGTAGCTAAGTTGAGGAACTGGAGTGGTGTAGCTAAGTTGAGGAACTGGAGTGATGTAGCTAAGTTGAGGAACTGGAGTGGTGTAGCTAAGTTGAGGAACTGGAGTGATGTAGCTAAGGTTGAGGAACTGGAGTGATGTAGCTACGTTGAGGAACTGGAGTGATGTAGCTAAGTTGAGGAACTGGAGTGGTGTACCTACGTTGAGGAACTGGAGTGGTGTAGCTAAGTTGAGGAACTGGAGTGATGTAGCTAAGTTGAGGAACTGGAGTGATGTAGCTAAGTTGAGGAACTGGAGTGATGTAGCTACGTTGAGGAACTGGAGTGATGTAGCTACGTTGAGGAACTGGAGTGATGTAGCTACGTTGAGGAACTGGAGTGATGTAGCTACGTTGAGGAACTGGAGTGATGTAGCTAAGTTGAGGAACTGGAGTGATGTAGCTAAGTTGAGGAACTGGAGTGATGTAGCTACGTTGAGGAACTGGAGTGATGTAGCTAAGTTGAGGAACTGGAGTGATGTAGCTAAGTTGAGGAACTGGAGTGGTGTAGCTAAGTTGAGGAACTGGAGTGATGTAGCTAAGGTTGAGGAACTGGAGTGGTGTAGCTAAGTTGAGGAACTGGAGTGATGTAGCTAAGTTGAGGAACTGGAGTGATGTAGCTAAGTTGAGGAACTGGAGTGATGTAGCTACGTTGAGGAACTGGAGTGATGTAGCTAAGTTGAGGAACTGGAGTGGCTCCACGTTTGCGTTTATAATCGAAAAGCATTCTGCCGTCCAGACTGTTTTGAAATTTCAATAATCAAAGAGATGTAAATAACCCAACCATTAGTGACTCCTGAATCACCCGATCAAATCAGATGTGTCGAATCGGATATAATTCAAATGAATGAGGCGAAAAAACGTCTCCGTTGAATGTGAGGCCGTAATGCATTAGGTTAATAGAACCTAAGTCGGTACTAATGGGAATAAGCAGGTTAGGAGGTTACTGTGTATGAAAGCCTTTTAGGAAAGTAGAGCCCCCTTTACAAAGCAAGAACTCTTTTCCGCCTGTTTTGGAGGTGCCTGTGTTCATCACTGACATTTTTTGTGTGATGTCACACGTCACATTAGCGGTTAATGGCTAATATGAACAGCAGACACTCAGGGCTTTAAGAATTTGCAGTTTTTCATGAGTTTTTCTGTTATTATTTTTTAAATATGATCATTTTATCATTTACAGTGTCAAGATACTCTACACACAGAAACCCAAGAGTGTTCTGACTATTCTTAAAACAGACTCGGGGTGGTAAAATAATTCATTAGTTTATACTGATTCAACCACACAAAGAACCGTCGATATTACCGAAAGGATCAGCTTCAGGGTTATTTCATGACTTGAGTGATTATGAATTAGATAAAAGAACTGCATCCGAGTCTGAAATCCAACTCTCGATGACTTGCTGAAATATGAAGTTAAACTGCATGAGCAGTCTACGTGGTCAGTGGGTTTATATTTAATGTGTCCCCTCTGTCCCCCTCCCTTGTCTCCGTCTCTCACTGGGGACCTATTAGTGATCACATTCATCATGTCCTTCATTCACTCCGAACGCATTAAGGAAATTGCTTTACTGACAGATGAAAGCTTTTCAATTATTTCAGCTGCCCAGAGTCTCTGCTCTGTGTGTGTGTGTGTGTGTGTGTGTGTGTGTGGGTGGGTGTGTGGGTGTGTTCATAACTTCAGTATGTATAGTGCTATTGTGTTTGTGTTTAGCACGGACCAAAATGGAGGCACTTTTATGCTTAAAGTGGCTTACGCAAAAGTATTATCGATATATTATTTATAATGTTCTTATTTTTATTAGTAAGAGTGAAGTCAAAGCACGAAACGTTCTAATACACTTGTTTACCTGGCCAAACGGGTAGCCTGATCATTATAAATGAAGAATTAATGGGAGCTACAAATAATAAAACACATTCAGCTGCCAGATAATATCACTGTTCTCAGAACTAAGACGTGCCGTGGAATTACGGGACGTATCCTCTGTGAGAATCGACAAAAGCGTATTTCAGATAACCGCTACACGTCAAAAGATCCCAAATTATTTAAAATAAATAACTAGCACTAAAACAGGATGAATTGCGATTTACAAAGAAATACAGTGTGAATTACGTCGCGTGCGAAGTAAGGAGAGGAATATAATAATCTAATATAAAACTAAATTTCCCCTGCTAGTATTAAGACACCATTTTAAGATCGTGAGGAGTAATTGTGATAAGCTTTCTCCTTATTAAGACTGAGTAAATTGTACAAACGTGACCTAAAATAACAGAAACAGGCTTCCAAAAATTGAATACCTGCCCTTTGGTTGTATGTATATATATATGTAAATATCTGTGGCAGCTTGCACAGCTGCCCACAGCACTGACAGGATTAGATACACAGAATCAAGTGACTGCGTACACACACACACACTCTTTCTCACACTCACACACACACTCATTAGCATGACTGAGAGAGAAAGAGGCAGCAGAGGTGCAGTGGGACATGAACTTTGGTCCTTCAGTCTGCCTGGGTCAGTAGTCAGAGAAAGATTAACAGTGACAGTTCTACTAACGCTGAACTGACTAAATATCAGGGGCAGGTGGTAGGTGGTGTAAATGAGCTAGCATGGCATCCACGTCAGATTATTTGCTGATGCCTTTTGGGGAACCAAGCACAACAGCACCATTGTTGACACCTTATATGATATAATGATATAATGCATTGCCTAACCCTAACAGCTTCATTTGTCAAGCTCTTGATAGATTATAGTTTTTAGCCTCCCATCTAATATCATCACCAGCCATCACGTCTAATTGCATAATGTATTCACTGTCATAGCCAAGAACCAGTCCATAACCCTGCTGCAACACAATCCAGAAGTAACGCCATACTAAAGCATAGAAAGACTAGGATGTTAGATAGCAGATTGTTAGAATTATTGTAGTAGTGTTTTTACATCTAGAGTACATTAGATGGATCATGATCGCTATCTGCTGCTACTGTCAGTGACATCATTAGTGGTGGTCATATACGCCCATGTCACCATGATGTTATGAGATATCAAACTGCTTATGGTTCCCTTACATGTACTATAATAAAGGTTATCAGTCCTGTTATAGTTCAGATGGATGTAAAAACCTTGAAACTGAAGCTGACATTGTAATCTTTAACATCATAGTCATTGCACAAATTGTGATTGAAAAGCAGGTATAGGTTTAGGTTAGGAGTAGTGTGGGGGGTAGGGTGGTTTAGACTTAGAGCTGGGGTTTAAGGTTAAGGTTGGAGTTAGAATATGTTTTAAGGTTGCGGTTTTGGGTTAATTGGGGTTGGGTTAAGGATGGGAGTTAGTGTTGGGGTTGAAGTTAAGAGTTAGGGTTGGGAGTTATTGTTGGGGTTGAAGTTAAGAGTTAGTGTTGGGAGTTATTGTTGGGGTTGAAGTTAAGAGTTAGGGTTGAGGTTTAGGGTTAAGGTTGGGAGTTAGCACTGGGGTTGGGGTTAAGAGTTAGGGTTGGGAGTTATTGTTGGGGTTGAAGTTAAGAGTTAGGGTTGAGGTTTAGGGTTAAGTTTGGGAGTTAGCGTTGGGGTTGGGGTTAAGAGTTAGGGTTGGGGTTTAGGAATAAGGTTGGGAGTTAGCGTTGGGGTTGAAGTTAAGAGTTAGGGTTGGGGTTTAGGGTTAAGGTTGGGGTTGGGAGTTAGCATTGGGGTTGAAGTTAAGGGTTGGGGTTTAAGGTTAAGGTTGGGGGTTAGCATTGGGGTTGGGGTTAAGAGTTAGGGTTGGGGTTTAGTGTTAAGGTTGGGGGTTAGGGTTGGGGATTAAGTTTAGAGTTAAGGTTGGGATGTAGGGTTAAGGTTGGGGTTTGGAGTTAGTGTGCATTCAAATCAATCAGATAATTTAAGCTTTTACGCAACAGAGCATTATTGTTTTTAAAAATAAAACAAGTCTAACTTACTCTCACTGAACTCCTTGTTCTTGCACCCTCCGGAGCCTTTCCTCAGCATGTTCTTGCTAGAGGAAAACAAGTTGCTGAATTCGTCCAGTGGACTGGTTGGTGTTCGACATCCACGGCCTCCTGACCCTGAACTAGACCCCCCTGATCCCCCTGATGCAGTGGAAACATTTTGCATTGATCCACCATAGATGCTGGAGGAGTTTGAAAGACGTCCGCTCTCATGAGAGCCGTGCGACACTCCGGAGGCACTGCGGGGAATCGTGCCAGTCAGCAGAGCGTCGTATGGTGGTGGACGTTTGAGGGTGAGGGGGGTCAAAGAGCGGCCCATGCTGATAGGGGATGGGCATGCAGAGTGGCTGCGAGGATAACCATGAGCCGCTGACGAACCACCACTTTTGTATAGAGCTGATGGTAGAGGTGGAGCCGAGGAACGTCCAGACACTGTTATTGTATGCGTAGATGAAGAATCTTTACTGTCTAATGACTTCTTATGGTGATGATGATGATGGTGATGATGATGATGGTGATGGTGTTGTTGCCCCAAAGACTGCTGTGCTGGCAAGGGTTGACCAGAATCAGCAGTTGTTGGGGAAGAACCAGGTTTGACATACCCAACGTTCTCTATCATAGGAAGTTTGGTGACATCCAGCGGAGTAAGGGGAGATTCATCAGAGTTTGGAGAGCATTGAGCGGGTGCAGGGGGGAACACTAACAGGGGAGGCCTATGAGTCAGTAAGTTAGGAAAGGGGGCAGGTATGTCACAAAGTGAGCCACGAGGGACTGATGATCGCGTTAAGTCCATATCTGAAACCGCAGGAGCTAGGCTTGGGTCCCAGCGTGCCTGGACATGCTCAGTTGATAGGGCAGCTTCTTCATAGGTGGGGTATTTCATCTCCTCATACACGCTCTCTCCCTGATCGTCCTCTTCATCAGCATTACCCCCGGTAAAGTGGCTAAAGTCACGTAGGATATTTCCCACCATCTCTATGTAGACTGGCTCCGCTTCCTCATCAGTGTCCAAGGCGGGGCTTTGATTCTGGGACATTGACTTCTTCTTCTGCCGCCGAGGCAAAGACGCGGACTTGAATTTGATGCCATGGTTTTGGATGTAGGACTCATCGAAGGAGGTGCTGAGCTGAGTGTTGGGGTTGCGCTTAGGTTTGGGCGGAGGCATGCGACGATATTCCTCACTGCATGGACGACTCTTGGACGCTGCGGAAAATAAAGCTGCAGTATCAGTAATAGTACACGTCACTTCAGTGAGCAGCATAAGGAGTTCTCTACATCCTAAATTCTTTATAGATCATTTCTATGTCTGAAAATAATCGATGACGCAGAGTTACTGTTATCACCCTAAAGTTCCTCTTCTACTACAGCAATGTCAACACTCCCCATTTTTTATTTGTTAAAGAAATACACATAAGAACATAATTCATAGCATCATTTTTATAGTTACATTCTCTCTTTTTCATGTTACAGAGAAACCACAAAAGCACAAAGTTACAGCCTTGTACAGATTAAAGATACCTCTGACTGGAACAAAACACTTACACTGGAGACTCCTTCCAAAAAACACTAAATAAATCTGTTGTTGTTAGTATAGAAACAATAACTTACTAGAATTCACTAGCACTGTGTTGTAATAGGTATTAAAAACATTTTATTCTTAAAAGAATGAAAGAATTCTGTTCGAGGGGGTGGATTAGTGGTTAGCACATTTGCTTCACACCTCATGGGTTGGGGGTTCAAATCCCACCTCCTCCCTGTGAGTGTGGTGTTTGCATGTTCTCCACGTGTTTCTGGGGTTCTCTCCGGGTATTCCGGTTTCCTCCCCCAGTCCAAAGACGTGCGTTGTAGGCTGATTAGGATTTTGAAATTGTCCATCGTGTGTGAATGAGTGTGTGTTTTTTGCCCTGTGATGGGTTTGCACACCGTCCATGGTGTCCCCTGCTTCATGCACAGAGCCCCCGGGATGGGCTCCAGGCTCCTCATGACCTTGTGTAGGATAAGTGGTATGGAAAATGGATGGATGGATGGATGGATGGAATTCCGTTGGATGTTAGCATTGTGATGAGCGATCGGCTTTTATCAGCTGTGTTGCTTTTATTTTCTGTTCCACGTTACACAGCGTTTGGGTTCATTAGTGTCATTGAGCACATAATAGTGTTTGAAGCTTCATGCGTTTGATCTTTTCGACTTTTTTATTCGCCCGAGTACAGTAGCGTTGTCGTGTTTATGCTTTTGAATTGAACAGAATGGAATTGAACATCCTGCTTGTGGTTGTATTCGTTATCACATTAACTGGAAAACGAATTGTGTTACACTTTATGCGAAGTGAAAGGGTTATCGTGTGTGTTGGGGGTGGTGGGTGGGGTGGTGGTTGAGGTGGGGGGGGTTGGCGGGCGAGCGACCATGACAACAGAATACCTACAGCAAAAACAGAGTCATTTGAGACAGAATATGAATAGAGTGTAGAAAGTAGGTCATTTGTCAATGAATTCTGCTCTGAGTTTATCAGCTGGCAGACATGTACGTAAGCTCTCTCTCTCTCTCTCTCTCTCTCACTCTCTCTCTCTGCTCATCTCCCCACACACATCCCCCAGTCAAGGGCACCCTGACTAACCTCTCTTTTTAGGGACTGCCAATGCAGTGTATGTGTGTTATGTAATCACATGGGCTGCAGGGATGTGCATCAGCTGAGCACTGGATCTCAGTGACGCACTCATTGAAACAGACACGACAACATGCTTTTATTAATCCCCAACTGAGGGAGGATTGAAGAGGAGGACTGCAGTGCCACACCCATAATAAAGCCAAAGTAAAGTGTCACACCCAGTTTCACACATAGTCCTGAATCCTGAGTTCTCTGATTTACAGGTATGACACGTCTTGTGTCACAGCTCCAATGTGTGCTGTATACACAGAGTCTATCCGATGGTTATGACTCTGGAAGAGGTTCCTAAAAAGACCTTGTAAATTACGCTGTCTCTCGCTCCAGAAACGAGGTCATGACATACTTTTTGGTGGTTTATTCTGCTTCTTGGGGAGGCTGTGAACAGCTGTTTGTGTGCATCTGTAATATCACTGGCTTGATAGATGCTATTTGTGTGTGTGTGTTTGTGCGTGTGCTATCAGCAGCTAATTCCTAGAAAGATTTCCCTGTCAAAGATTTGTTTTGACAGTCCAAATTAGACTTTTTTTCTTATAAATTGTTCCTTGAGAATGCTTATGGTACACTGAGATCATCCATTTGATTGCTCAACATATCTCAGATAATCATGTAACGATTTACGGAACCTTAAAGAGAGATGGTGCTCGGGTAAAAACCTTAACACCGACCGGTAAGACACGAAGAGCTCATCAGAAAGTCTGGATGTATTGAGTATGCTTGTACGTTGTTGGGTGTCGACATCTCAGGGGACCTCTAATGTGCTACCAACACCATTTCCCACGTAGCGCATGCTAACATTGCTCTGCGGTATGCCGGTAGCACACTGTCAGACGA
Source organism: Ictalurus furcatus (assembly GCF_023375685.1). Taxonomy (NCBI): domain Eukaryota; kingdom Metazoa; phylum Chordata; class Actinopteri; order Siluriformes; family Ictaluridae; genus Ictalurus; species Ictalurus furcatus. Next base: position 4,761,137 of record NC_071271.1, read on the forward strand.
TAAAGCTCCACAGCAGGTCATCCTGCAACACACAGAAAATCATTGGACTCCAGCGTCCAGCCCTGAAGGAGCTCTATGACGCATGCTGTCTGAGCAAAGCAACCAGCATCTTCAAAGCTTGCACTCACTCCTGTCATCATCTGTTTGCACTTCTGCCATCTGGCAGCGGTTTGTGCCTACATCTCCAGACTCGAGAACAGATTTCCCCCCTGCTGAATCATTCTTTTATTAACCCTTGCTGAACTAGAACCCTGCCTCACACAGTCCACACAAAATCCCCTCAGTAAGAGGCAGTTCAGTGGTACTGAGAGTTGATGAAAGAGGTCAGAGGAAAACGGCCAAACGGGTTCGAGCTGACAGGAAGGCAACGGTAGCTCGAATAACCACTCTGTACAACCGTGGTGAGCAGAAAAGCTTCTCGTGATGCACAACACGTCAAACTTTGAAGCAGAAGACCACATGGGGTTCCACTCCTGTCAACTGAGAACTGGAATCAGAGGCTACAGTGGACACAGGCTCACTAAAACTGCATAGCTGAAGACCTGGAGGTAATAGCTAATTGGATAATTGCATGAATGAACAGGTGTACAGTTGACTACCCCAAGTTAACCAGTTGAAATTTGCTTGAAGACCCGTTTACCCGTTGTAGGAGAGCAATTACAAACTGCAACTTCTCCTCAAACGCAGCATTAAAGAAAGAAGAGAGGAGAGAGTACAGGGAAAGAGAGAGATAGAGAGAAGGATGAGATGTTGGCTTCCGTGCAAATGAAAATGCCAGAAAACACAAAGGCAGAGCCAGTTACTTACAATTAGACTAAGGGCCAAAACATACCCTATATATCTACGCAAACGCATATGCTCCGAGCTACTTAAAGTACGACTTCATGCACCGTTGCATTCGGAAAAGGGTCACAGTACAATTTATAATGCATGCGCGGCAAGCGCAGAGGCTAGTTTCTCTCCACCAACGTCTATACGATACGCCATTGGCTCTGCACTCCGATCAACCAGCAATGGAATGTCTCTAGCAAGAAACGTGAGAAACTAGAAACGGCTTCAGGATAGATTTGTTCGGGACAAAAGGTGAAGGGATGTCTGTAGTGGGGACGGTGCGAGTAGCTAATCTGGCTATTCTGGAACTGCACGGATACATTTTCTCTGGATTTTAAAAAGCACTGTACTACCAAGTGTGCTACCATTTCATGATTCAGCAATGTTACTTCAAAGATTTAAACACACTCTGCAGGTCGCCCCCTTGAGTACTGAGCATTATAACCACCACAGCAACATATGTACAACAGGAATGTTATGGATGGGTGTTCTTACCCTAATTCTCTCTCTCTCTCTCTCTCTCTCTCGCTTTCTCTCTCTCTCTCTCAGAAATAACATGTGCGATTGAAAAAAAAAAGACTTTATTTCCTCTCAAAACCTGACAAATTCATTCCAGCTGTATAAGAGCTTCACAGCTTGCATCCAAGATGAAAAAGCAACACAAGGCAATGGAATAACTCAGCCTGAGGCAAGTCAGGATATAAATATACAACATGCAGTCCCCTCAAAAGTATTGGAACAACAAGGCCAATTCCTTTTGTTTTGTTTTGTTTTGGGTTTGAGATCAAAAGATGACTGATTAGTAATTTCATAGTTTCCTGATATTTACATTCAGCTTGGTTAAACAACTGTGAACGTGGCACCTTGGGTGGCAGACCACACAATTCTGATCTTCTATTCTCTCGTAGTCTTCTTTTGAGCTCAAACGCAAATGTCTTAAGTGTACAACAAAACCAAAACAATTGGCCTTGCCGTTCCAATACTTTCGTATATTTCGGGACTGTATATTCGTTTTTGACCAGATCGCTGCTTCGGCTGAAAAAGCACAATGTCGTTTTCAGATGTCTCAGTTATCTCAAGCTAATCCGTAAATGTTGGCACCCCTATAAATAGTGTGGTCCTCTTCCCATATCATTTACATATTTGTGTCCTGCTTTATCTGTTCTGTTTAAATTCAAGGGTAAGTATAGTCTGGAGTTAGAGTTAAAGTGTGTGTATTTGGGAATGAACATGTGCTGTAGTGTGTGCGTGGGTGAACAGTGAAAGTGTAAGAATGAGATGGTGAAGTGCTTGAAATAGCTCCGCAGTCTGGATTCGGTCCAGTGAAGCACTAATCTGATACAGGACCCAGTGGATTCAGCCAAACCGCTTACAGCACACTTTTTGGGAGACATTCATAGATTTTTAATGTTCTGAGGCTGTGTGTGTGTATGTGTGTGTGTGTGTGTGTGTGTGTGTGTGTGTGAGTGTGAGTGTGACAGAGAGAGCCTGACTTCTGCTCTGCCTTCTCCTAGAAACATTCCCCATGACCCATGACTCATGATCTGTGTTATGCTGTGATTCCGTCAGCGGTCAGTTCCCAGAACGACATGCTGACCCAGAAAATCGCCCACACCAACAATTACCCCTATTCATATCAATATCAATTGACCAATAAGATCGACTGGAGATGGCAGAGTGACCACTCAGAGCTGACCTTGTTCTACCGTGCCACTCCGGTAAACCAAACTTAAACGTTAAACTGTTTTATTTGAGAAAAAGCAACTATTTTGGTTTGAATAAAACATCTGAGCTCAACTCTTAAAGCACCCCAGCACTCAAAAGATCGTTATTAAACAAATGGATCCTCTAAGATGGCGGGTTTGGTCGAGTAAACACCACAATCATTAAAAAAATAAAAAATATCTATTTGAAAACAAGAATTTTATACTACATGTAAACAAATTCAGGAAGGTCAGATTGTGATATCACAACACGGCAGCCAGTCACATCCGATATGTAAATGAATAGCGCATCACATGGTGGAAGTTAGGTATGGCTAGATACGCTAAGGAATGATCCCGTGTTGAATGCTCGATTCTGATTGGTCAGAAGGTGTTGATCCGTTTCCTACAACAGCAGCTCTGAGAGTCGCTCTGGCTTTGAGGTTTGTATTAATGCACTCGCTTTTATAGTAACAACATTCACAGAGATTTGTAAGGGATGTTCAAAATATGCATGCGAATGTTGATTTTGTTTATTTTTTAGTAGCTGTTTTTATTTATTTTTGGAAGGAGTCTCCAGTGTCAGCAACGATATGAGAGAGTCAATTAACTGACGTATAACAATTTATTGTTCTAGACGATCGTTTCGTAATCGTTTAAAATGACACGACCAGGGTTAATTAATATGTCAGTATTCACACTGTAGGTGTTCATCTGAAAGGACACTTACCATCACTCTTATCCATCTCCCTCACTTCCTTGCCTGCAGTGAGGGTGGTGTTGACCGTCTCAGACGAGGTGCTCAGTTTGGTGTTGGGGTCTCGTTTGGGTTTGGGCGGGGGCTGTTTACGTAGGGTCGGGCTACCGCCTTCCTCCTCACTGCCTCCCACTGAGTGCAGAGACTGGGAGCGTACGGTGAAACCTGGCCCGCTCGGCGCCGTAAGCCGGTCCTGTGGAGCCGGCATCGTCATGAAGCCCATGCGGAAATGTTTACCCGTATAAGCCCCTCCATCTGCCACCCCAGCCACCTCCTCGCCCATCCTATAGAGACATATGCAGGTAATCAGAATGTCAGAGAGAGAGGGACAACAAATACATTTGATTTAAAATGAATTTGTAATGATCCTGAGATAAAACAAAAAGTAGTCCCATATTCAGAGTTGGCGAGTCCGAACTTCTAAAAGTTACATCAGTATTTGTGTAGTTGGTTATGCAGGTACTTAAGCCATTCAAATTATTAGCGTATAGTTCTTGCCTCTGATGTTGAGAGAATTTTATTGAGTTGAAGAGTCAGAGATGAGTTTGGCTGAAAGGGTCTCGGAGCGGGGTCCATGAAGCCTCACTAGGAGGTTTAAGGTTTATTTATTTACTTTATTTTATTTATTCATTGTATTGAAATTTTGTTCCAGTGCTGCCAATCACAACCCACCGTTATCAAAATCGTACTAAATGTCAAATTGGATCGAATGTATTACATCAGTGGAAAGATCCAGAACAAAAACCTCTATGGCTCCGGGAAAAATAGCCAGATTATTTGAGAACCCCTTTGAGTTTAAACACAAGCACTTGCCTTTAAGCCTGGGGATAGAAAATGCAGAATGAAGATGGAAATAGAGATGGAGATGGGAATAAACACAACTCAGTATACTGTGTTTTAGGAGCTAAATAACACGTTTGTGAAGCCGTCGGCTGTTGCCAGGTTGTGTGGAGCAGGTGGCTGGAAGAAAAAACACCAACAACACGACACTGACAAAGGCTCATTGGGTCAGAACCTACATTTGTTTATAATATTAAAGTAGTTGGTCACAAATGTACTCCGGCGTATACCCCAGCAAACAGGGGACGTCCCCACGGACGATGCGAATGACCACTTAGGTCTGCATTTGGTCTGGTTTATAACGATCGCTGGAGGACATTCTGGGGACGTCAGAGGATATTAAATCATAACACTACTGAATGTGCTCATTTCAGCGAAAGTCCCCTAAGTGTCCTGAATGGCTGCTGGCGTTCAGGGGACATTTGTAGAGGCCATTTAGGGGATGTTCTGGGGACCTTTTTTGTCAGCTGGGGCATCCACAGCATAATTAGCTGAAATGCAGAGTCATCTCCAAAGATCCACATTAAAGCTTGACTGTATTGACAAGTGCAGCTCAAATCACATCATTAACTTTGCTGCTGACAAAACTGTAGTGGGCAACAGTGATGATTCAGCACAAGACAAGCCGTGGAGTGGTGGGCTGGTGGGCTAGTGGGGTGTTGGACTGGTGGGCTGGTGGAGCGGTGGAGCGGTGGACTGATGGGGCGGTGGAGTGTTGGGGCGGTGGACTGGTGGGGTGTTGGGCTGGTGGACTGGTGGGCTGGTGGGGCGGTGGAGCGGTGGACTGATGGGGCGGTGGAGTGTTGGGGCGGTGGACTGGTGGGGTGTTGGGCTGGTGGACTGGTGGGCTGGTGGGGCGGTGGAGCGGTGGACTGATGGGGCGGTGGAGTGTTGGGGCGGTGGACTGGTGGGCTGGTGGAGCGGTGGACTGGTGGAGCGGCGGGGAACAATTTCTCTCTTAATGTGCCTTTTAGTGATCGTTGACTTCATCATGGAGCAGAGGCGGCTTGTCTGAATGGGCTTAGCTCCCTGTCTTTCAAAGATAAAAAAACCCATCAGCATAAACTTAAGACAAACGTTTTAAAAGGGATTATTTAGGATTTTTCCACCAAAGGAAAAATACACTAAATGGTATGAAGAAGCGAGGCTGAATTCTTTCTCGCTCAGACTGTAGATGCATATGATCTGCATTTGAGCTGATAGATTACTTTTCTTGATGATATTTTCCACTCGTACATCCATAACATGTCACCGGCAGTAATCGAGAAGGTGCAGTGAATGTGACTGAGGTGGATTATTTCCTCTAGCATCACTAACGGCTTCCGTTTTGGAGACGTTCCACAACATTAAAACCTGTGTGTCATTATTTAATTCATAAAAACAAATGATCTGTGCTGTGGTATAAGAGTAAATAATAAAACGCTTCTAAATGAAAAATAACCAACGTCATTACGACGGCGTGTCCCATCGTGGATTATCGCCGACTTATCCATTCAAATGCTATGAAAATAAACATGAATGTAAAAACACGTCAAGTCAACGAATAAATAAAGTAAACGTCATTTCACACACGTGTGTGTCTGTGTGTGTTTGTGCTTTAAACTCGATATCTTGTTCCTGCTGTAGTACAAAGTGAGAGAGAAGTGAAACAGAGCAACAAAACCAGAGGCAATCTATTCTTGAAATCTATTCTCCCCTCAAGTGGTGTTTTTTTTCACCACCCATTCATCTACACATCTATCCATCACTCCATTAGAGAAAGAAAGGGAGAGAGAGAGAAGTGTAGAATCAACGGACAACAGAGAACAAATATAAACCCACAGAAAAATTATGTCTGAAGCTCTCTCTCTCTCTCTCTCTCTCTCTCTCTCTCTCTCTCTCTCTCTCTCTCTCTCCCATCCTAAAGGGCAGACAGGATTTATTCACACTGGCACTAAATAAATCACACCTACACAAACACGCAAACAAATTAATTGAGTGTGCGTCTCATCCAATAAATGAAGACTGAGGTGGCATTTTATTGTCATGTCGTTTTTTTTTCACATTTCACCCGTCTCTCGTTTGCACTGTTCCTTCATGTGTCTCTCATCCTGTCTTTCCTTTTCCACGGCAATACTGGGTAGAGTGTAATGAATAGAAATTGGGGCGGGATGTGAACAACTCGGAAGTGCTTCTATTGAGGCGGATAAAAGAATCGTAAGCAGAGTCCATAGCGATGCTACGGATTCGTAAGAGAAGGACGGGTTTAATTCGGTGCGATCTGTAACCGGAGACGAAGGAAACAGGCGAGGGTCGAAAGTACAACGTAACGCAGAGCTCAGAAAACAAGGCTTTTTTTTTTTTTTTTTACGATTTTACAGTGAACAGTGACATGCAAACGCGAACGAATCAAGAACTAACATAAAACAGGTGAACACAGTCAGGCAACAAAGCAAAACCAGGACAGATGTGGAAACAGGACTAGGACAGAAACCAAAACAATCATGAGCACACGGTGTTTGTTGCAGTGCAGGTGTAGGTGTTAACATAATGGGCTTCACTGCGTTGTGACACTACTGCAGTGTTGTACCTATAGCACATGCTAACAAATCCCCTCACATGCTACACTACACGAATCAGCCGAGGTTTGGCGATAGAGCATGTGTATACTTGGCAGATTTATACTTTCCGGAATCAGGAGGTATGTGGAAATGTTGACGAAACTGAGCAAAGTCGTCATATACATATAATTCCTGCTAGAACAATACGCACAAACCGTCACCTCGGGATTAAGACAGAAAATAAAGATGCTAGCTAGCTATATCGTTGCCCACTTTCTGGGGATTCATAAACTTTTTCGTTTGCCCTTAGTCAGTGTTAATGCACTTAACTTGCTACGTCTCATAGCTGGCGATAAGTTATTACATTACTTTAGCTACCGCATTTTAGCTAGTCAGTTAGCTTTCTGTGCAACCGACTTGCACTGGAGCTTAGAATTGTGGGTTAGCTAATCAATCGGTCACTTGTCCGTCCCTGATGTATATAAGTTCAGGTATCTGTTCAATTTACGTTCCCTCTAGGCATGTGGCTATGTGGTGCAGCAGATCTTTGCTTATCCTTAGCACAACACATTGCAAATGGAATTTAAACATAGACTCTGACTCTTGTGTGTTCAGCATGTAATATAAGAGTGTGTTAAATATTTCAGAATGTGTCCATACTGAGATTGCGAAGGTTGCTGCCTGCGTTCTCAGTGATATGGATTGTGGGTAAGGTATTGACGTTGTACATGGAGGAATTGACTTGCACTCTGCTGATGTAACCACAGTTTCCCTCTGGTGAGGCAATGCCTCAATCCCCAAAGCGTCTATTCATCTCTCCGTTACTATCAGCACCAGAAAGGCCTCGTCCATTTATCACACTCTTTAGTGTGTGACGTGAGTCTGTTCCTTAAATACATTTACATTTTCATGTGCTGCTGTGTACATTATCACATCTTTTCAAGTGCAACATTAGGCTTGAGTGCCTGCAGCGATGGAGCTAATAGCCTAGAACAAACCATACCATCTCTCGGTTTCTATCACTCATGCACTGTCTCTTTATAAATATTTCAACATCATGGTAAGTAGTTACAGTGCCATGCGTAAGTATTCAGCCCTTGAACTGGAATAGAACTGGAATTAATTGGGATTAAGGAGGAATGACTAAAAGAATAAGATTTCGCAAGGACAGGAAGTGGAAATGAGGTTCCTCCGCAGGGTTGATAGGGAGCCTCAGGGTGTTGGAGAACCTCGGAGTAGAGTTACTGCTCCTCTGAATTGAGAGGACTCGGTTGAGGTGGTGACAAGCATACCGTCTTGTTGGCTCCCAGTAGGAATCTAACAGACGTGTCCCACTGGACCCTGGGGCACACCCAGGACCTGCCAGAGAATGCAGTCATGCTGTTGTACTAGCTACGTTGTCACACCCTGAAACCGTGTCCGAACGAAGTAGGGAGGAAAGTGATCATTCCATCCATCAGTCCCTCCAGGATCGCAGAAATGAACGCAAAATCAAGCAAACTCTGCAAGGACCTTGCAATTTTTTACCGCAGATTTTCCGCAGATTCGGCCAAGACGTGTCGCGTGTCATCATCGCAACACAATGCGCATTCGACTCACGTGCGTCGAATACGAGTACAGCTAAAACGTTTACTCGTTTACCGACAAACATCGCCGCGAAAGAGCGCGCAAAACTATTTCGTGCGAGTGCGATTTTGCCAAGAAAAGATAGATTAAGTATGAAAAAAAAAGTGCATCTTCCTTTTCCAATGCCTGGACTTTTTGGGACTAGTTTCAAGACTTGTGCAATTTGTGACACATAGTTGGCCTGGAGATTTTGCTGAGACCTGGTAACCCTGCTGTGGTGTGAAAATGCACACGCTGCAGTCCAAACGTCTGACACAGTACTGGAGAGAAAGATTATGAGAAAGCATTAGATCATGCGGTTTATTTTAGGTTTCCTTTACTGGGGTGCTGTTTGGAACCTGACTGACAGGCTGTCTGCAATGTCACGAGCCAGAATGAGCCAACTTTGGATTGAGGATTAATAATAATAATAATAATAATAATAATAATAATTCGGAAGAATCCATTAAAAACCCATACAACGGCTCCTTACGACCCGTTAATGACTGCTACTTATCTCAATTCAAATGAAAGCCATCATTTTGTTAATTATCTGTCAATCCGTCTCACACTCGCTCTGTCACTACACACAAACTCATACACGAGTACAAGATTGAAGGATTTGACACTTTTGCTTTTTCATTTCTTTTAAAATGCCGTCTTTGTATGAGATTGCTTCTCATTTTTGGTTGTTTGAAAGAAAGAAAGACAGAAAGAAAGAAAGACAGAAAGAAAGAAAGAAAGAAAGAAAGAAAGAAAGAAAGTAAAAAAAGAAAGCACTGATTTATTTCTCTTCTCTTTAATTTCTGACATTGAGTCAGGTGGCATATGAGTGTGTGTGTGTGTGTGTGTGTGTGTGTGTGTGTGTGTCTGTATGTGTGCGCGTATACCCTCATGAGGGTGTGGAGCAAGCTAAATATAGAGAGGAGAGGCTGAAGACCAAGCCCACTGTTGCCATGGCAACTCAGCCCTCTGTCTCTATAGTAACGCACCCCTTCCAAGCCTGATGAGGTATGACTTTGACCCTCTCACTGCCAGTGCGTGTGTGTGTGTGTGTGGGTGTGTGTGTGTGTGTGTGTGTGTGTGTGTGTGTGTGTGTGTGCCATCAAGCACTTATCTGGGATCATCTCCAAAATGTTCTTAAAGATGCATTTCATAATATGTGGTGTGCAAACCCTGATCCCAGACCTGCTCTTCCAGCCTGATACATAGCCTCCTGAATGGTCTGAGTTTCTCAGAACAGTAAAGAGTGTGTTAGTGTATATTAGCCATCATTTCATCCAGATGCCATGTTTTTTTTGTTTTTTTTTCCCCAACTGCGTACGATTCTCTACAGGCTACACTAATAAACCATCACAGATGTTCCAAAATGCGATGCTACGTCTGGTCTTCAATCAGGCAAAACATTCACACGCCATTTCCCTCGTAAAAAGGAAGGAAATCTAACTCTCCGAGCTTGTGATGCTACCGTCACCTGGGACGACGTCTAAATCCAGACTGAATTTTGTGCTTTTCGTACAATTCCACCCAAACCCTCTGACGGCTAATATACACAACGCTATACCAGGAACCTCCCAAAAAAGGGGTGTCGTCATCTTCCCAGCATGTTGGACTTACACAAATTTAGTGCTTTTCAGAATGAAGAGAATTTATATATATATATATATATATATATATAGAGAGAGAGAGAGAGAGAGAGAGAGAGAGAGAGAGAGAGAGAAACAAGCACCAGGTGAGAGGTAGTCAAGACAAAATAGCGAAAGTCTTTTGAGTTGTAAATACTCGGAGAAGTACCCCTTTCACCCCCTTTTTATTGCTAATCACTGGAGATTCAGTGTTTAGAAACTATCACCGTCATGTCTACATTCATCTGCAGAAGTATTTCTATTTTCATACATTCTCACTGGACGTGACCCCCCGCCCCCTCCCCCATACCCTCTCCTTAATGAATAAACCCTAGAACCGCCCCTGTTCATGAATAGTCATTACGATCGTGTTAATTTCCCATAATTTTCCATATTTCTCTCACTTTACCAATCTATTCTCATGACTTGGCCGCCTTGCCTATAAAGTAGCTCTTCATTTCACACTCGTTTACAGTGGACTCTAATAATAACGAGACGAGGCCAAAGAAAAGACTCTGGCATTTTCACACATCTGCAGTAAGATGCATCCGCACGCTCCCCGATGCCGTTTTGTGGGCGCAATTCATGGCGCTCTATTAAAAGATGCCGTTTAAACACCATACGGGAGGGCATAAAAGTTAGCGAAGGGTGAAAGAAAAACCTATCGCTGGCTGCTTTTGGTCATTGGAGCAGAAGTATGGATGATTCGTACGATTGTTTATAGCAGAACGCCATCTACACGTTTTTACACCACCGCGCTACTGAAGTCTCGACTCGGACTGGATTCTTTTTCTATAATCGTGACCGCTGGAGTTTAAATCACTCATTCTGATGCGTCGGTTCGAGTACATTGATCGTTGATACAGTGACACGTTCTGTGAGAAGACTTTACTTAACACTTACGGAAGGAGTCTCCAGCGTCAGAGATGGGAAAGTCTTCGGAGATGATCCGACTGTTTATAGCTGCTATAACGTTCAGTAAGTCATAACAGGGACTGCACTGTTTCGTGAACAATGTACAAACGTAACAATAAATGGATAAAACGTACAATGTCGTGTTAATGAATGAATGAATGAATGAATGAATGAATTAATTAATTAATCATTGCAATAATTGTTAAATCACTGTAGTGTAAGAACACGAAAACACCCCAGGACCCTAACCCTAACGCGACTCTGTTTTCCTATAACGGCATGCCTGCAAGTTTTATTGCTTATAAAAATATTTTTACTATATCGTCTTCAGATAACATTCGACAGTTGTTTGTGTTTTTCAGTTTGAAGTATTATGGTTATTTACAGTAGTATCAGACAATATTTTGGCAATATACCAGACTCCTAATAGATGTTTATTTCAATGTTGTTGCTGTTTTTTAAAAAATTTTTCTAAAATTAAAAAAAATAAATAATAATAATAATAATTTTTTAAAAAAGAAAGAAATTCATAGACTCACAAGCAGCAGCACTCATAACCATGTCTCCAAAAAACAACAAAAAACAACAAGAAAACCCCTAAGAAATCCTATAAAGCTTTCAAAAACACTTATATATAACACTTATACTTATATATATATGTATATATATATATATATATATATATATATATATATATATATATAAAGAGCAATGATGATATATGAATTAGAATTTTTTTTAAAAACACCCCTCACATTTTTGTAAATATTTGATTATATCTTTTCATGTGACAGCACTGAAGAAATGACACTTTGCTACAATGTAAAGTAGTGAGTGTACAGCTTGTGTAACAGTGTAAATTTGCTGTCCCCTCAAAATAACTCAACACACAGCCATTAATGTCTAAACCGCTGGCAACAAAAGTGAGTACACCCCTAAGTGAAAATGTACAAATTGGGCCCAAAGTGTCAATATTTTGTGTGGCCACCATTATTTTCCAGCGAACTTAACCCTCTTGGGCATGGAGTTCACCAGAGCTTCACAGGTTGCCACTGGAGGCCTCTTCCACTCCTCCATGATGACATCACGGAGCTGGTGGATGTTAGAGACCTTCTGCTCCTCCACCTTTCGTTTGAGGATGCCCCACAGATGCTCAATAGGGTTTAGGTCTGGAGACATGCTCGGCCAGTCCATCACCTTCACCCTCAGCTTCTTTAGCAAGGCAGTGGTCATCTTGGAGGTGTGTTTGGGGTCGTTATCATGCTGGAATACTGCCCTGCAGCCCAGTCTCCGAAGGGAGGGGATGATGCTCTGCTTCTGTATGTCACAGTACGTGTTGGCATTCATGGTTCCCTCAGTGAACTGTAGCTCCCCAGTGCCGGCAGCACTCATGCAGCCCCAGACCATGACACTCCCACCACCATGCTTGACTGTAGGCAAGACACACTTGTCTTTGTACTCCTCACCTGGTTGCCGCCACACACGCTTGACACCATCTGAACCAAATAAGTTTATCTTGGTCTCATCAGACCACAGGACATGGTTCCAGTAATCCATGTCCTTAGTCTGCTTGTCTTCAGCAAACTGTTTGCGGGCTTTCTTGTGCATCATCTTTAGAAGAGGCTTCCTTCTGGGTCGACAGCCATGCAGACCAATTTGATGCAGTGTGCGGCGTATGGTCTGAGCACTGACAGGCTGACCCCCCACCCCTTCAACCTCTGCAGCAATGCTGGCAGCACTCATACGTCTATTTCCCAAACACAACCTCTAGATATGACGCTGAGCACGTGCACTCAACTTCTTTGGTCGACCATGGCGAGGCCTGTTCTGAGTAGAACCTGTCCTGTTAAACCGCTATATGGTCTTGGCCACCGTGCTGCAGCTCAGTGTCAGGGTCTTGGCAATCTTCTTATAGCCTAGGCCACCTTTATGTAGAGCAACAATTCTTTTTTTCAGATCCTCAGAGAGTTCTTTGCCATGAGGTGCCATGTTGAACCTCCAGTGACCAGTATGAGGGAGTGTGAAAGCGATGACACCAAATTTAACACACCTGCTCCCCATTCACACCTGAGACCTTGTAACACTAACAAGTCACATGACACCGGGGAGGGAAAATGGCTAATTGGGCCCAATTTGGACATTTTCACTTAGGGGTGTACTCACTTTTGTTGCCAGCGGTTTAGACATTAATGGCTGTGTGTTGAGTTATTTTGAGGGGACAGCAAATTTACACTGTTACACAAGCTGTACACTCACTACTTTACATTGTAGCAAAGTGTCCTTTCTTCAGTGTTGTCACATGAAAAGATATCATCAAATATTTACAAAAATGTGAGGGGTGTACTCACTTCTGTGAGATACTGTATATATATATATATATATATATATATATATATATATATATATATATATATATATATATATATATATATATATATATAGGCTTTTATGTTAAATTTTTACTTCTTCAGTCTGCATTTTCTATCCGCAAACTTTTTCAGATTTAAAAGCAGTGGTATAGATGCTATCGATAAACCCAGTCTTCACAACAAAAACAAATCTGGCAACCTTGGCAATCAAGGAGCAAGCTACGATAAATGGAGACGATTTGCATAATCTAAATGAAACTGACGTAAGTGCGCGCATACCCCGATTCGGAATACGAGTAACTTTCCCTGCGTAAATACTGACACAACGTTCGAACCTGGGATCGGCACGGGAAAGTGTTTAAGTGTTTATTATTATTATTATTATTATTATTATTATCATTATTACAGCAGCAGTTAGGTAGAAATCTACAGTATCTAGGACAGATTATCCACGGAAGCAAGGGCGAGATCTGGTAATGCTGGGTATGTGTGTGGGACCATACGCATACGTCCATAGCAGCAGAACATGAGTCACTAGTGCAGAAATTTCTGAGTCAGAAGATCCAGAGACCAGTAGAAGTGTGTCAGGATCTGGCAGCAGAAATGAGGAAAAACAAAGACACACCTCTGTTTTGGATGAACCCCACAGCCATAGCAGTAGTAATATTTAATAGTAGTGATGTAACATCAAATCCAATCCTCTCCCTGTCTGTGTGTGTGTGTGTTTGTGTGTGTGTGTATGTGTGTGCGAGTGTGTGCGAGTGAGTTTCAAGAAGCTCTCTTCTTCACACAGCTGTAGAGACTCTTCACAGTGTAATGGGGGATAAGTGGTGTCATCTCCATATGAGAAAGAAAGAGAGGCGAAGGGAAAAGGGAAGGGTATTTCATTTTATCAATGAGGGAAAGAGAGGAAACGAGAGCGGAAGGTCTGGGGGAAGAAGAAAAACAGGAAGAACTGAGGGATGAGGAGGAGGAGAAGAAGAACAGCAGCACAGAAAACTGGAAGTGTTGAGATGAAAGAGAGAAGAACACGAGAAGGAGTTCAGGAGATCATAAGATTGGCTATTTGTCAAAGCAGGAAGAACTGCAGACTGTAACCTGAGATGAAAGAATGATATTAAGGAGCGAGATAAATACTCTAGAAATTTGTGTGTGTGTGTGCGTGTGTGTGTGTGTGTGTGTGTGTGTTTGTTTAATAGAGCAACAAAGCATTTGCATATTATTTACATTCGTTTGCATTATAATCCAGGCTAACCAGTGTTATTTATACAGTCTGTAGAACGTCTATTACAATTGCTTACACACACACACACACACACACACACACACACACACACACACACTTGTATACTCATCTGTCTTTATCCATGGATTCAAGAGTGTATGGTTTCAATGGTGCAGTGACACCCGCATTTCTGGTATACAGCCATATCCTTATCGATCTTTATTGCTGAAACCATCACACACACAAACACACACACACACACACACACACACACACACACACACACACACACATATACACTGCACTGACACATGCTCTTACGCCGTGCTTTGCCTGACGCAGTGGAAACTGTTCTGCATGAAATCACCTTGAAGCATAATTATGTAAAGCTGCTGCTTTTTATTATCCAGACTCTGATGAAAATCATCACACTGCAGAATAAGTCAAGAAAAATCCGAAAAACGACAACCCTCACGACTGCGAAATGGTGATTATTTGATTCCAAATCACTCGCTCGTGGTCCATTTTCTCATTCCGAGCTGCACGCCTTTAAATCCTGCGTTCGAAGCAGACTCGGAGGCTACCTCTTACCCAAAATGCACTGCGATTACGAGCGATACGCAGTCAGAACACATGGGCAGGAAACAAGAAGAGAAAAGGATCTGAGAAGAAAGTCCTAATGATCTTATCCATAAGCAGTGGCACTAAGGGTATGGGAAACACACCTACATAATTACCTAGCTTAACCCTAGGTGTAGGTGTACTACAGTCACCATTGGTGGATCTGATGGAAGCCTTGTATCATGGGAGCCTGGTTCCATCCGGAGTATCTGTGGAGTTGCTACGGTAAAGAACCTCTAGGTCTAATCGAGTATGTGACTGGCATACAGCTGTGCCACCATTAACCAGCTAAGTAGCTCACTAGCAAGCACACTGCATGTTTCAATAGCCATAGATGATCTAGCATCTGAACCGTTAGAAGGTGGATACCTCTTGATGGCCTCCTCCTGGCGTCTTTTCTTCTGGCTCTGGTCCTGGAGGTATGCCCAGTGCTGGCGGTTGCGCACTCGGTCGCTCTCGCGTGCAATGTCTGACGCATTTTGGATCACCAGCTCATCGTAGGCCCTCAAGCCGATGTCCTCTACGTAGTGCAAAAAGCGCACACACTCGTCCTCGCTGCCATCCATCTTCGAGTACAGAGAGAGGGATCACCTGCAGATAAAGAGCGAGAGATAAAACATTAAAAACATTCTTTTTAAAACAAACCAAATCATAACAACAACAGACGCTCAGTGACCCTCCTTTTGGTAATCAAATAAGCTTGGAAAGATTGACCACAGAGGATGAACGGGCAGTCACATGCGCACGTATACACTGACACCTGGATTTGTCAGGCAAGTCGTGAGAACAATAGGAACCACCAGACCTGAATACCATACGCCTACATCATGGACGTGTTCGTGAATGTTTGTCCAGTTCAAGTTTGACAGAAAGCATATCGGAGACTCCGCAAACTCTCATCAATCACCCTGACAGCACCATGGCTACACTGAAGCATGGTGGTGGTGGCATCGTGTTGTTAGGACAGGAGAACTGGTCAGAATTGAGGCGGAGATGGATGGAGGTAAATGCAGGTCTCTCCTAGAAGAGAACCTGTTCCAGTCTGCGAGAGACTTGAGGCTGTACACTACAATAGTCATACCCTCTTACACTCTAGTTCACTCTCTATCGAATTCCACACACGTTCAGGTTCAATAGTACAGATCTACCTGTGGACCAGATTGGCTTTTGGCTTTGGCAGATCTTTCACTTCCACTTCTCTTAACATAAAAAAAAATCAAATAAAATGACATACGCTGTGTTTAAAATCCCACATCCTTACCTATTTTCTTCTCAATCTTCGCTCTATCTACATTTTAATTATGTGTGTATAAACCGTGTGCCATCATCCGTCCTTCCCGATCCTTGTTCTTGAGTCATAACCGTTCTAAGGGCTGGGGCTCATTTCTTTCTGGCCCAGACTATAGG
>NC_071271.1:4785074-4800074 GCF_023375685.1 Ictalurus furcatus
GTTTGTGTCTAACTGAAGCATTTTGTGCATCAATCACTCCTTGCTACATGACATCATCAGCCCCAACACACACACACATACTCACACACACACATACTCAAGCTGGGACATTTGTACAAACATTTGGTTGCTGTTGCATGTTATCTCTCTCTCTCTCTCTCTCTCTCTCTCTCTCACTCTCTCACACACACACACACACACACACACACACACAGCACTGTCTCTTTTGTGTTGAGATTTCTGTGGTATTACATGTTGAATAGAGATGTGAGATTACATATTCTAGCTGTGGAATAAAAAAGCACAAACTACAGGGAAGGAAACAAAGAACGAATGGTCATGAAACCCACACACACACACACACACACACACACACACACACACTTCATTTTGAAGGTTACATCAGCATCTGAAGGACAACATGTAAAGGAGACAACAACAAAGTGTATTTGACATTTAACCCACATTCAGTGATCCCAGCGTGAATCAGTGGAATCATGAGTCTATCCTCATGGTAAAAACCACAAGTCACAAGGACCAAACACGCTCCCCAAACACTACACGTCTGTCTTACCCTGCATCGTAACGGTAAAGATGCACGTGACAGCGGCAGACTTCAGGTGGGCCTCAGCGTGGCGACAGAGCTATTTATCGATGCTGAACCTCCACTAAATCCAGCCTCAGCTTCTCATCCATGGCTTTTTTTCCTTCTGCTTTTTACCTGTAATTAGTGGAAGCTCTGTGATTTCAGGATTTAAAGTGAAGCAATGACAGGACCTCGTGTCGTCTAGTTTTTACCTTCTCATCTTTGCATCTTTAGCAAGTCCATTATTATCTGATAAAGAAAAAAAATGTTTTTTTTTATCTAACATTACCATCAAACTCCTGAACACCACTTGTGTATTAACGGCCTTCGAGGAAAACGTCTAGTGTCTGTAATTTCAAAGACTTACCAATTTATTACCATCTCCTCATAAATGAATGATTTCCTCATCGTTTACAGTCTGTAGTGATGGAGACACTGCACAAATTACCTACATGAAATGACCCAGTAAATCGAAAGGAAGTACTAAAAACCACCACAGCTCGGTGGGTGTGTGTGTGGGAAGGGGGGGGCATTTATTTATCTATCTATCTATCTATCTATCTATCTATGTATTTATTTATTTTTGCTGGCATGGTTTGGGTCCACTTAGTGTGAAGCGTCACAGCCAATCATTTCACAAGCAATGAAACGTTTCGATCCTGGTGGGCGTGGCCTCTTCCAGAATGACCCCGCCCACATCCACAAGGCACGAGGGATCGTTGAATGGTTTGATGAGGATGGAAATGATGTAAAATCGAATACTACGGCCTTCACAGTCACCAGCGAGCGGATTAGAGAACGCTCTCCACTACCATCGTCATCAAAAGCAACAACTGAGGGAATATCGTTTGGACTGCGTTTGAAGCTAAGCTAAGCGAAGCACAAGCTCAAAACTTTCGGGTTCTGGCGGCCCAGCACCTACTAAGACATTTTGTGGGGTCCCCCCCCCCCCTTTAATCTGGTTTTTACAGGATTCTAGTTCCTACCGAAGGAAACCAAGGACTCAGAGACGATATGAATGGTGCTTAGCAGTAGCAGTAATTATGGGATCTCGATGACAAGTGCACAAGTAATGTTCTATTTTTAATCACGTTAATGCTGTAGGCTTGTTATCAACTCTGTGAACAACACGTTTGTACGATAGACGAAGGGAGACCGCAGCGTTGAGTTTAAAGACAAACTGTCTCTTACGTTCAAACCTTGATCATTTATCCAGTCTCAGACATAGCCTCTTCTAAATTACATTCGCAATTAATGGCTTATTGTCACAGACCCCACAGTAACAAGCTCCCTGTCGTGCCATTGGCTTGCACCCCGAATGTGTGCACCTGTTCTGTGTTACTCCTTGATCAGGTTGTCGATCTACGTGTATACCCTGCTGTTTCTTTGTCTCGACGCATAGCCTTATCACGTATTGATGTCTTTGTTTTACGTGAAGTATTTCTGCCTGTGGTTTGACCGCTGCTGAGTATTCTAACTACGATTCCTGGATTGAAATGTGCTTTGTGCCAGTGACTTAAGGAAAAAAAGAGGTTTGGTTGTTGTTGTGGTTAATGCCAGGGCAGAACTGTACAGATCTTTGTGCTCTCCGTCAGGACTCCTTACTGTCTTCTGTTCCAACCCCACACACTGAGAAATACTCACTGGGATTTCACAGCCCATTAGCTTTGGATCTTGGGGGTGTCTGCAAGAGTACAACTGAAAAGCAGTGTCTAGTAATGTCTTTCTGTCTCTCTGTCTCTGTTTCTCTCTCTGTCTCTCTCTCTCTCTCTGTCTCTTTCTCTGTCTCTCTCTCTGTCTGTCTCTCTGTCTCTCTGTCTCGCCTTCTCTTTCTCTGTCTCTCTTTCTGTCTCTGTTTCTCTCTGTCTCTCTCTCTGTCTCTCTTTCTCTCTGTCTCTTTCTCTGTCTCTCTTTCTGTCTGTCTCTCTGTCTCTCTGTCTGTCTCTCTGTCTGTCTGTCTCTCCCTCTGTCTCTCTGTCTCTCTGTCTGTCTCTCTTTCTGTCTCTCTCTGTCTCTCTCTCTCTCTGTCTCTGTCTCTCCCTCTCACTCTCTGTCTGTCTCTCATCCTGTATCTCTCTCGGTCTGTCTCTGTGTGTCTCTCTCTCTGTTTCTTTCTCTATCGCTCTCTCTCTCTGTCTCTCTCTCTCTCTCTGTCTCTGTCTCTCTGTCTCTCTCTCTGTCTCTCTCTGTCTCGCTCTCTCTATGTCTCTCTCTGTCTGTCTCTCTGTCTGTCTGTCTCTCTCTCTCTCTGTCTCTCTCTGTTTCCCTGTCTCTCTTTCTGTCTCTGTCTCTCTCTGTCTCTCTTTGTGTGTCTCTCTCTGTGTCTCTCTCTCTGTCTCTCTCTCTCTCTCTCTCTCTCTCTCTCTCTGTCTGTCTGTCTGTCTGTCTGTCTGTCACTAGTAGCAAAATGGAGAGTCAACTGGGATTGTTACACTCGGATAAGGAGGATGTTTGGCTGACTCAAATGCCATTGTCAGAGCCTGGTAAAAACACTAGTACCTAGACAGGTCTTTGGCTCAATGGTCCCTGAGGCACTAGATTGTTTCCTCCTTCTATCAGATATGTTTGAAGCACCAGCATACCTGTGTCTGGGTTTCAGAAACCACAACAGTGGACAGATGAAGCAGAAACGTTTACTACTGCCGGGGCCATGTACTGCTGTCACTCCATCCCAGTATACTAAAACAGTTTTGTACCAAAACAGGGAATCGTCCCGATTACAGAACACGACTCATCCTGTGGGGTTGGAAATCATATGAAATGACACAGTTGCCAGTGTAGTGGTTTTCCCCTGCCCCATAATAGTATGATGTTCATACAAGTTCATGGCTCTTGCCTTCACGTTATCTCTAGAAACCAGGGTGTTCACAAAGTGTGAGAGCTGAGTCACAGTCCCTGATCCACCAACAGCAGATGAAAAGAGCCACACGACTCATTCGCAGACTGTTCAGTTCAGTCACACGTGAGTCATCTTGATGGAAATTTTGAGTGGCCATGCATATGCAAGGTGTGACTGGGATGCAAATGGAAGCAACTCTAGGAATGCCACTGGGAATATCACATCTCAGACCATTTCAGTGTCAGGTTGAATGCGTAACACCTGTCAGACATATTCTAAAGGCATTTGTCAGTAGTACTGAAAAGGGTAGATACACTGCTGCGCTGCTGTTAGACAGTACTGTACCATGTGCTCAAAGGGTTATTCATCACTCAGCGTTTCGGGTCGTGCTCTGATAACAATGTACACCATTTTAAACTACTGTAGGATAAGAACACAAATGTACTCCTGCTTCTTGCTTCACTGACCCCCCCCCCCATGTTCCCATGCCCAACACTCACCATTACTTCAGTGGATGATCTCGATGCTCTCACCTGAATGCTGTAGGTCTGTACCTACAGAACTATGCTCACACATGAACACCATTTCAGCACTCTTTGTACTGTCTGCCTTTATAGTATACGTTTGTAGAAGAATAATGATTTATAATCCCACCACCTGGCGTCACCCAGCAAAGGATGGGTTCAATTTGGCCCCTCTTAAGGTTTCATCATGTAGTCTCGAGGAGAAAGCCAGAGGCAACAGGTGCAACTCCCTATCTATCTAAATCTACATCCAGATTTGAAGTAAGCTGGAGCTTTAACCACATGAGGTCATGGCCGAGACGTGATGATTTTGTTATTTGTACAATGAGGAAAGAAGTACATGGAATAATTCCACTAACTCTGAAGTAATCAGCCCGTGTGGTTCTCCACTTGGAACCTCAGGTACATACATCACCTTCCATTAGCTGGTATGGTATGAGCTAACTTTCTGGCTAGTCTTTGCTATGAGAAGTTTAATAGCAAAAACACAAGCGTTTTTGTCCGGTCTCCACCCCATAACGTCACTGGACTTTTACCTAGTGTGTGCACCTGTTACCAGTTCATCCCTGGATTAGTTTGTCTTTGTATACTCTCATGCTCCTATGTTTCAGTTTGCTGTGTTACTGTGTTTATGATTACAGGTAGGTCTTTGATTAATCTGTCTGCCTGGACCTCAACCATTGCTATGTTTCAGTACCATGATTCCTGGATTTCCCTTCAAAATGAAAAACATGCTCATTTTATGCACTTGAATCCTATCTCTTCTAACAGGTATCTGTCTGTCTATCCATCCATCTATCCATCCAACTGTCTATCAATCTATCCATCCAATTATCCATCCATCCATCCATTTATCCATCCAACTGTCTATCAATCTATCCATCCATCCATCCATCCATCCATCTATCCATCCAACTGTCTATTAATCTATCCATCCAATTATCCATCCATCCATCCATTTATCCATCCAACTGTCTATCAATCTATCCATCCAATTATCCATCCATCCATCTATCCATCCATCCCAACTGTCTATCAATCTATCCATCCAATTATCCATCTATCCATCCTTCTATCCATCCAACTGTCTATTAATCTATCCATCCATCTATCCATCCATCCATCCATTTATCCATCCAACTGTCTATCAATCTATCCATCCATCCATCCATTTATCCATCCAATTGTCTATCAATCTATCCATCCAATTATCCATCCATCCATCTATCCATCCATCCCAACTGTCTATCAATCTATCCAACCAATTATCCATCCATCCATCCTTCTATTAATCTATCCAACCATCTATCCATCCATCCATCCATCTATCCATCCAACTGTCTATCAATCTATCCATCCTTCTATCCATCCAACTGTCTATTAATCTATCCATCCATCTATCCATCCATCCATCCATCTATCCATCCAACTGTCTATCAATCTATCCATCCTTCTATCCATCCAACTGTCTATTAATCTATCCATCCATCTATCCATCCATCCATCCATCCATCCATCTATCCATCCAACTGTCTATCAATCTATCCATCCATCTATCCATCCAACTGTCTATCAATCTATCCATCCATCTATCCAACCATCCATCCATCCATCTGTCTATCCATCTAACTATCCATCCATCTATCCATCCAGCCAACTATCTATCCATCTATCTATCTCTCTATCTATCTTTAACATATTTAGTAGAATGAACCCTGTTTAAAACTGACCCTGTCTTAAGGACTTGCATGTAATTCCCGTATTTAGTACGATTTTCTTGAGTAGACTTAGAGAGATGAGATAACCTGTTCACGTGTGTACGTGTCGTGTCTAAGTAGTGCACAATAAGTGTGTTTGAGCTATAAGAAACTGCTGTGCTGGACAATCCTATTTCAACCTTAATCTCCTGAAAAGGAAAGTGTCATTCCTGTGCACCAGCTTTAGAGTCGAGGAAGGAGGATTAGGCTATTTCTGGCCCTTGCTATGACTGTGTTAGAAAAGTGTGTCTAGTTAAATATTCATTGCATCATCTTCAACTGACTGAGTCCTATAACCGACACACACCCACACACACACACACACACACATACACTATGGACTATGGACTGATGTCTCATCCAGGGTTGTCTTCATTCCCAGCGTTCCAGGCTGTTCCAGTTACTGAAGAATTAATTTTGCTCAATAATTTTATACTAAACTTCTCATATATACGTTTGGTAAGGTATAGTATTTATGGAGGCTTGGAGGATAGGTGTAGAGATTATTAATGGATTACCTCACACAATACAGTAGAATAAGAATCAAAGTCTCAGAGCCTGAACCAACACAGCATTCCAATAAAAATTCTCTGTCATCATTTATGAATTAAGTTGCATAATTGAAGTCCACACTGCACTCAGTCACTTTACGTTACACCCTTCGGTACACACTTTGTTCAAACAGCTACTTCTAAACAGAAAAGGTCTTTTTTACGTTCCCGTTCCAGCGTTCCACGTCCCCTCTTTTAAGACAGAAACTGGTTCGAACAAAATAAAAAGAAAGGCTCTTTACATCCCTGCCGAAAACAATAAAACCAATAGAAACTCTCGTAGAATTTGTAATGGTTTTAATGGTTATTGGGAATTGTACTGGTTTTTATGGAAACTGTAATGCGCCCTGTGGGTCTCAACTGGTAATTTGTTTATGTTATGTCATGTTATGTCTAGTGGATGCCATTAAGGACCAATAATGGTAATGGTTTTAATGGTTAGTGGATGGTTTGTAATGGCATTTGTAGTGGAAACCATTAGAATTCCTGTGATGGTTCCTATTGTTTTTTGGGGGGTTTTTTCCTGCAGGGATGTGATAGCTTATTCTGCTAATACAAAGCCTAGGGTATAAATAAAACCAAACACTGCATTTAACCTGAAACGTGTATTTATTTATTTATTTACCATTATTTTTGGAGCATCCATTTACTTTGCAGTGTTATTTGTTGTGTGTACTTTCTACATGGATTTTCCTGGCCTCAGCCCCTCTTTGAAATCCCAGCTATAGCAGCTATCTAACGTCACGCCTTTCCGTAGGCAGGCAACTCAGGACGTTATGAATTCTGGACAAATATTTTGGCCTCTTATATAACCTGTAAAACAGGTTAAGTCGTTTTAAAAGAGCATTTTCACTCACAATTTAGGGAGATCTTGTTTGTGTTTTGGATTGTGTCAATTGAAGATGTTACTGGGTTACTGGGAAAACTGGTGAAAACGTGGACATACCAGATGGAAACAGTGGAATCGAGCGGTCAGAGTGCATTAATCTCTTCTTTCTTTCATTTCTTTATTCAGTGTTGTACAGGCGCATATGAAATATACTTCTAATGAGGGTCTGAAATGAAAACTGTTCCAGGAGTGAAGGAGAAAATGAACCATGTTCCTGCCCGGTTTCGAACCGAGGACCTTTCGCGTGTTAGGCGGACGTGATAACCACTACACTACAGGAACTGTTAGGGGGCTGACTCATGTGAGCCCAGGACCTGACGTCACGGTCAGTTTATCTTTATGTTTGTGTTTTTTGATGACGTCAAATGAAAATTTTCGACATTTTTATTTTCATTCTCTGTAGGATTTCTAATTCCAGGTTTAGTGTATTGTTTACTGTATAGTTTATTTTCTCTATTTATTAAACTTATTGTCTTTGCATTGACTCTGTCACTGTTTCCATGTAATTCAAGTGCAACAATATTAAGTTGTTGATATTAAATCTGCAGACTGCATACTCCGCTTAAGCATACTTACTATGCTCCTGGCGTACAGTGTATTGTCCATTGTTCTGGCAGAGATTTTATTTTTCATTTTTATTGATGTGATGAACTTGGGATTTTTCTTATCTAAAAAGGGATCTATAAAATGCATAGTAATCAGAACTTGGAGAAAACCCTAAATTAACCAAAGATCAAGTCAGAATTCCTCTGTTGTGGAGGTACAATTTCATACAGGTAGTTGTATAGAACATGTACACACATACGTTATTGTGTGTCATTTCTCTTGCTTCTACATGCCGGTTTATACTTGAAATAATAGACGTTCTTTTTTGTCTAATGTTGTAAGAAACTGAAGTGTAATTCATTCTTAGATTTGCACCATTCCCCCAGAATGCATTAATCTCTTCTTTTTTTAATTTCTTTATTCAGTGTTTTACAGGTGCAGGTGAAATATGCTTCTAATGAGGGTCTGAAATGAAAACTGTTGGAGACAAATGAATTGTGTTCCTGCCCGGTTTCGAACCGAGGACCTTTCGCGTGTTAGGCGAACGTGATAACCACTACACTACAGGAACTGTGAAAAGACGCTAGACCTTAGTCATTAGTTGCAACCAGTTCTATATTATATAAGCACTCCTTTGGAGATAGAAATACTAGGCAGGGTTTCAGGATAAATACATTGAATGTGTGTGTGTGTGTGTGTGTGTGTGTGTGTGGATCTTCCCATTTTGTTGCTTGTTGAACTTTGATGCTGTACCACCACCTACTGGAACTTTTAAAAAGTTCCAACTTTAAAAGTGAATTAGAGTACCGTACACACCAATCAGCTACAACATTAAAACCACCTGCCTAATATTGTGTAGGTCCCCCTCACCTTGTGCCTTAAAAAAAAAACAGCTCTGACCCGTCGAGGCATGGGCTCCACAAGATCTCTGAAGGTGTGCTGTGGTATCTGGCACCAAGACGTTAGCAGCAGATCCTTTAAGTCCTATAAGTTGCGAGGTCGGGCGTCCATGGATCAGACTTGCTTGTCCAGAACGTCGCACAGACGCTTGATCGGATTGAGATCTGAGGAATTCGGAGGCCGAGTCAACACTTTGAAATCTTTGTCATGTTCCTCAAACCATTCCTGAACAATTTTTGCAGTGTCTCAGGGAACATTATCGTGCTGAAAGAAGGAACTGCTATTAGGGAATACCGTTAGCATGAAGGGGTGTGCTTGGTCTGTAACAGTGTTTAGGTAGGTGGTACGTGTCAAAGTAACATCCAGATGAATGCCAGGACCCAAGGTTTCCCAGCAGAACATTCCCCAGAACTGACTGCCCACTTGCTGCCTAGTATATCCCACCGCTTCACAGGTGCTATTGTAATGAGATAATCAGTGCTAATCACTTCACCTCTCAATGGTTTTGATGTTATGGGAGAAATTGGAGAGTTCTTCATGAAGCATGCAAGAGACAGAGTTACTGAAAAAACTGGTGAAAACCAGATGGAAACAGTGGAACCTTGGAGCAAACCTGAAATCCATAAAATACTGAGTGACCAGAATTTGGAGAAAAGTTTACATTTAAATGTAGATACTCACAACACACCGATGATCAGTTCAACATGTCAAAACTTCTTCTCAACCAAGAACAACATAAAGGTATTTGGCTTAGCTTTATTTAGTGCATAGTGTGCAATGTGTTATTGTGTATCCTGGTATTGTGTGCGTTCTATATCGTCTAGTGTTATTATGGCGTAAAAATAAAAGTGTAATTAGTTCTTCAAACATCCCCCATCAGAATGCATTAATCTCTTCTTTCTTTCTTTAGTGGTGCAGATGAAACATCATATTTCTAATGAGGGTCTGAAATAAGCCATGTTCCTACTTGATTTTGGACAGAGGACATGTCACATTTTAGGTGAACATGATAACCACTACACTATAGGAACTGTCATGACTCACGTGAGCCCAGGAAGTGATGTCACTGTCAGTTTATGACGTTTGGATCCTTACAAACAATATGGCAGGCTTTGACAGGATGAATAAATCAAATGTGTATATATTTGAGATCGTTCCGTTTTCTTGCTTGGTGCACGTTGATGCTTTACTGCCCCCTACTGGTGTGGTGTTAGTGCTCAAATAACATGCAGAAAGTTCCAGATTTAAAAAATAACTTCAAGTATACCCTGAATAACATCTTCCGACCCCAGCGTACAGGATGTTCACAAGGGGGCGAACGTAATGAGTTCCAAACTGAGCAGCAACTCCAACTCCCAACTCCAAAATGATGTTCAGCTAGCGTTACGTTACTTTATGGCTTAGCCTGCAGTTCTAATCCTTGATTATTATTTTATTAGATTATCTCCAACACTTACCACATTTTATACTTCCAATTTTCCTCAAAAGTCCCGCATGCTAGCAAGATAGCTGGATAGTTTTGAAGAAGAAGAAGAAGAAGAAGCCTTGATTTGTCACGTATACATTACAGCACAGTGAAATTCTTCTTCTTCTTCGCATATCCCAGTCATCTCACAATCATTCATAGGGACTTGTACAGTATCGAGGACACTACTCATAATCTAAGACTAATAAACATATTTTTAAGAGCGTGTTGTTATTCAACACAGGAAAAAAAAAACCAAACACTTCTGCATCTGCAACAATCAGGAGGTTTTCCACCACAGGAAAGTCCATCCATCCATCCATCCATCCATCCATCTTCTACCGCTTACTCCTTCTTCAGGGTCACGGGGAACGTGGAGCCTATCCCAGGGAACATGGGGCACAAGGTGGGGTACACCCCGGACAGGGTGCCAGTCCATCGCAGGGCACAATCAAAAAGTCATCCAGTTCAATTCAGTTTTATTTGTACAGCGCTTTTAACAGTGGACATTGTCCCAAAGCAGCTTCACAGAAATATATACATTCAGGATATAGATTTTCAATGTATAAATTTATCCTTAATGAGCGAGCCAGAGGCGACGGTGCTGAGGAAAAAACTCTGAGACGCTATGAGGAAGAAACCTTGAGAGGAACCAGACTCAAAAGGGAACCCGTCCTCATCTGGGTCACACCGGATAGTGCGATTATAAATAAATAAATAAACACACCCCTTCTATAAATGTGCTAATACTACATGCTTAACTAGTGCAGTTGTGTAACCAGGAACATTTCATTACAGTTTCTACATGAAGTCTGTTGGAGATCATGGCATAACTGGTCATCTTGTTTCTTAGTAACATGATAAGCTGGATGTTTTGGGTCTTATTAACAGAGGGAATGACTCTTTATAGCTGCTATAATGGTTGTAATTCATAACGATAATAGGAATTTATATAGGAATAAATTAAAAATGGTCAATTCTGGCAAATTGCTATAGTATGAAATGATCCACGGGAAAATAATTCAGAAAGGGGTGTGTGAAGCGTTGTGTCTTTATTCCTTTAACTTGGTAGCTACTTTTATGCTAGAAAATTTTAGTTTCTTCATTATTAAAGGTGCTAATACAAAAGGCCTGTGTGTGTGTGTGTGTGTGTGAAACCTCTTCGAGACCAAACCACAGTTATAGCCAGTTTAGAATTTTCCAGAGTCTGCGTGTATCCGCCTGGTTGTGGGATTAATTGAGCGATGCAGAGTCTGACCATAATGGCTTTATTTGCTGGTAATAAATTGGACCGTGTTTTAGCACTTTGGCATCTCGCACTAACTCATCTTTATGGTCACAGATGGTGTGAAATTAGATTGAATGAAAACGCTTCCTGTTACAGCAACGAGGCCATGTGCTACACGGCTTCCCTCACCGATGCTGCCAGTGACTGTATTAAACACTAACACTAACCCAGGCAGTTGGTCCGATCCTAACCCTGACTCTGGCACCTTGTCCTGCGATGGCAGGTAGACGATCTGTTCCAGAATGGTTTGGATCTTTTGAGTCACCTCATGGATGGCTTTATAGACTTGTAGGCAGTTTATGCTCAAAATGGCAGCAAGGAAATGATTCATGACTCGTGCTGAAATTCTGCAGAATACTGGATTGTCTTTGTGGATTGTAGGACAGGATACGGTGCAAACCATGACCGCTACATGGTAGGAGGTGCCATTTTCCAGAATAAAAATTGCTCTCCAAGGCTGGCCTCCAGGCATAGTCACGGTCGCTTCCCCCGGCTTTCATAAAATTGCGGAATGACTGCCTTGACGGATGGAAATCTTGATGGAGCTCACTGGTTCTATCAGTGTGTAGTGCCAAACGTGGCACACGATTCTTCATACTGCAGGGCTGGAAGTCTCTCAACTAGCTTGCAGCAGTTACAAAGTCGTATTTAGCGCCACAAATTCACCATTTAATAGCTGTCCGTGCGAACCTTCATTGGCAAGGCTGAAGGCATCAGATTTTGAATCGCACCGCTTGTGTATGACCTCTCCGCACTAGTTCCATCAATCTGCCTGTTGTTGTAGTATTTGCTCTCACTCAAAAGCCACTTCTAGATAGTTTTAATGCCTATGCATTGGAAAAAAAAAAAATTACTGAGAGATTTCATTCCATAGCACATAGATAACCCTCCTTTGTCTTGACTTGATATGGTTGGGTGGATAGGATTTGGGTTTGGGTTAAGCAAGTGCTTGGCGTTCATGGTGCCAATCGAATAGCTTGACGCTTACCTAAAAATAGGACGTTCTCTGTTAAGAACTTGTTTGATGACTGTTCCCGTTAACCATCACCTGTGGGACCCTTGAGATACCCCAACATGAGGAACGGTGAGGAACATTTGCTACAACGTTTCTAGAATTGCTAATTGACACTGGAAGTGTCACTTCCAGGAGGATGGTATGGTAGGACTTTTGGAGAACATTCCGAACTATTCAGTCCTCCGTAGTGTAATATCCAGAAGCATCTTGAGGCATAAGTTTATTTCACCAAAGTGCACGAAATAAACCGATTTCTTCTGTCTAGTGCTATCAGGTTCTATGATGAGGGAAGTAAAAATGATTTGTATACTCCAACAAGACATGGTTTGTCAAGGTCGGAGTGGAAGAACTGAAGTATCCTGCACAGAGCCATGACCTCAAGCGCACCGAACACCTTTTGGGATGAACCGGAACGCTGAGTGCACCCCAGACCTCCTCGCCTAACATCAGTGTCTGATCTCACTAACGCTCTTGGAGCCGAATCCTCACAGCCACGCGCCGAAATCCCGAAATCCCAGAAGAGTGGAGCGAAGGGGGAATTGATCTGGAATGGCACGTTGATCAGGCGTCCATATACTTTTGGCTGTACAGGGTGTAAATGTACAGTATCCAGGTGAGATTATCCACTTAAGGAAAGGCAAGACTTAGGTCTAAACTGTTACTGGGAAGTGCAAACCTTTCAGTTGTCCATGTGCAACAGCACAGAGTCATCAGTTTAACGTGGGTCACAGGTTCATGGAAGTTAACGTAAGCCACCCGTCATCGAGCGGCACGTCCACGCTGATTTGTGCAGCAGGACTGTGTGTAACTAATCTGTGACAGCAGACAACCGGGAAATCAGGTTCCTTCCCACTGCGTGCTCTTTCGGGAAGACCAGCAGTAAATCGTTTGGATCGAGTGTCCTGGTCGATCGCTCGTCAGGTCTGATTGTGGGACGATGGAAAAGTCAATGGAAACTGATGAACACGAGGCTGTAACAGATGCGCGCGATGCTACTCGAGGATGAACGGCTTCCGTAAATATGTCTGAAGAGCGCATCGTAAACCGTATAGACGGCCTGTTAACGGGAACCGAGCTTGCAAATTGGACAATTCCTTTCGAATAGCTGCCAATTAACCAGCCCGTTTCACCAAGAGGTATTTAAGCAACTGTGTGTTTACGCACTCGGTTTGATACAATTCTTGTGCACGCTTATTATTATTATTATTATTATTATTATTATTATTACATTATTTCTCCAAGATTAGATCTTGTGTAGGTTTGACATTTCTGAATGATTTCTACCCCTGATCACGAAGCTCCGCCCCCAGCACCTTAGGTGGTCTTTATAGTGTCTGTAAAAAATGACTGACATCCAATCACAAACAAGCATTCCGGACCGGAAGTCGGTTTTCCAAACGGGTTTTCTCAGCAACTTTTGCTAAGGCCACAGCGTTACCCCTTGTTGTTTTGTTTGTTTTGTTTTGTTTAATCATGTTATTCCGGGTTATTTCTACACGTGAGGAATAATAAAAATCTACTATTGCACCTTTAAGCCATATTAGGTCCATCTATTCCTAGTTGTTGACGCTAGGTGGCAGTAAAACACCAATAATTACTCGTTTTTGGAGAACGTTTGATAGACAGTTTTACAGGCTTCTGTTTTCAGAAGGAAAAAATAAAGTTTAGCAAAGCGACTACTGAACTTTTGTGGTCTCGGGGGTTTTTTTTCCCCCTCCTTCTTTTCTTTTCTTTTCTTTTCTTTTCTTTTCTTTTTTTTTTTTAAGTTTCAGGTCGGTTAGATTGATCTGCGGAAATCTTGGATGATTGAGCTCTGATTCCTCTCATGCAGTTCAGGAAACATTTTGATGATATTTCAGTTAGGTTACAGTGCACTGATCTTTATAGTCTTGTAGAGAAAATATGCAGAACGCTCGTGCTGTGCATTTCGATTTGGGGTTTTTGAACGTTTTAAACTTGATGCACGTGGAGGGGAAAATATCTTCAGGATTTTTAATATTAACATTAATGATGCATGCAAAACGAGGTCACGTGGGCTGATTTGCAATCGCAATGGCTCTCGAAAAATATTATATTTGGGAGATATGTATTGTTTCCCCCTACAATCCTAATTAAGGTCTGTAGTAGCTACAAACAATTTTCCCGACTTGCACTATTTTCCTCTCATGCATTTGAATCCTCACTCTGTCAGTGTGTGTAACCACCAACACCACCTCTGTCATCAGACAGGTCTGTCATCACACTCTCAGGGGTACTAAACTGTGCCTTTCCTTGTCGCTGTGGTGGCATTTTATTTCCACTTTTACCCCAAACAGTGTGTGCAGTTCATCTTTAAAGCTTTACTCTTGAATAATAATAATAATTACAGTACATTCATACAGCCTGCTTTGAATAATCTTTTAAAGGTACACTGGGGTATAACTATGTCACCTGTATATCAAAGGCACCTCAGTGACAGGGAAAGATAGGCCTAGATTTTAATACCATTATTTTTCTGAAAGATGTTATGGAAAGGCTCAGTGATAGGTTTCTTTTTAATTTTACATCATCGCTTGAATGTAGGCCTACTGCACTTTCAAAATGATTTAAATACATAATTGTACCTCGTACATCTTTTTTTTTTTTTTAACTGGCTTTCAT
>NC_071271.1:4805074-4812574 GCF_023375685.1 Ictalurus furcatus
TAGGAAAGGTACAGTTACATGCATGGTTACAAGCACACATCTCACTCCACCTGCAAAAGTGAATATAATGATATCGTTTCTTTATATTATTATTATTATTATTATTATTATTATTATTATTATTATTAATAATAATAATTCTCTTTGTGTGTACAATATTTAAAACACTTCGATATTTGAGGATATCTGCTAAATTGGAACAATAAAATTTAGCAGTGTTTTTGATAAGTGCAGCTTCAAAACTTGTGAACAGAATTGAATTCGTGTGACATCATACAAAGGGGCGTGGCCAGTATCAAACGGGAAGTTTAATTTTATGAACGGATTTTTTTTTAAAATGTCCCCAACGAAATTTCCAAAAAAAATTAAACTAGATTTCCTGTCTGACAGCCAGTCAGTGGCATTAATGACGTCGCTGTTGAATTCTCGAATCTGATTGGTCGGCCGCTGTGACAGTAGTTTGTTTACATTAAAGGACTTGGCTGAAGTTATCGTTTCTATAGTAACAACTCAAAAAGAGAGTGCATGACTGTTGATATGGTGAAGTTTTCTATAAGGAGACGCTTGGCCTATTGAACGTTTATGGAAGGAGTCTCCAGTGTCAGTGTAGCAGACACAGCGAAGTCTGAACTTGTCTCGCAGATGTTCGGCAACATTAAATGTAATTGTAAGTGGATAAAAAGTACGTGCTGCTGTTTAATTAATAATTAAAACGTGGTTGGCAAATTGCTATATTAGGAGAGGAATAAAACACTCGGTCACGTCATCGTCTTGTTGATTCACTTCCCATAACAGCACGCCCTGGAGCGTGTGTGTGTGTGTGTGTGTGTGTGTGTGTGTGTGTGTGTGTTTACATAACGTATAAAGGAATTCCGAAGAGAAACTGCAGGAGATGCAGCACTGACTGATATCACTCTATCACAGGCCAGAAAGCCAACGGCTCATTTCACCTCAACTAAATTATTTAGCGCGCGCGGGGCAAATAAGCGCAGTGAATTATGGGCTGTTGTGCAGGCTCGCTGCACGCGGAGGGTGATTTGTTTGCGGTCACTTCGGCCTGGTGGGTTTAGTTACTGCCTTTTGCCTTGCTTTCTATACAGCCATTCAACTTTAGCAAGAACACACTCCACTCCCACAAACGTGAACACACGCACACACACGCGCGCGCGCTGGGTCGGTGCTGTGCTCGAGGAGTTGGGGGGATCACGAGATGACAGCGTTGCCATTTAAGTACAGCTGTGTGTGTGTGTGTGTGTGTGTTTAAGAGCCCGCTCTGTGCGGTTAATGCCGTGCCAAAAATATAACCGAGTCAGAAACTGGAGAGAGAGAGAGAGAGAGAGAGAGAGAGAGAGAGACGTTCCGCCCTGTCGCGAATCAGGCCCACAATCTGTGAATAGTGGGAAAGTGGGATGGAGAGTGGGTTCGTGGGAGACTAGAAGATTATTATTTGCCCGAGATGAAAGAGAAATGCTTTCTGCGTATTTGAGGGCATGAAGAGGAGAGGAGAAAAGAGGAGAGGAGAGAATGTTCTGTGGCCTCGAGCCAGCCCGTGCACGCTATTATTTCAATTCCCACACTCCTCATAAAACGGGGCCCGCGTGCGCTCGGTGAAGTGGCGTGAAGCTTGGAATAATCCGAGGCCATTGCCGCGCGCGCTTCGCTTCACAGCTCCAAGGAAGTCGTCTGTGTGTGTGTGTGCGTGTGTGTGTGTGTGTGTGTGTGTTTCTTGGTCACCTGCATGCATCCAGAAGGTCACACTGTAGTGCACGCACAGCTCATTTCAAAATGCTTTTAATCATCACGTGCACGTCGTATCCCACTTGGCCAAGACACGTTCCACTTCCTGTAGAGCTGAACAAAAGTCCAAACACTGTGGCCCTCATCCTCATGAAAATTCTACATCACACCCACATTTAAAATAAAATCATACAGGGGTTCTGACCGCTGTATTCCCCAGTGTAGCTCACATTCACTGTATTAAGTGAATGGGTTATCTTGCTGTTGTTGTTGTTGTTGTTGTTGTTTTTCTGTGGATTTTGGATGTTGGTTTGTTCTCATAATTATTTAAGAGAGTTCAGTTTTACTGGTTTACTGGTCAAATGTATTTCAGTGTCGTGTTTTGTTTGTTTTTTTAAAATAATTTTTAAATTTTATTTTATTATTATCATTATTATTATTTTTAAACCAGACGCACAGAAGTACAGCCTTAAATCCTATCTCGCATGCGTTATAGACATTGCACATCTAACTCATGTGATCTGTAAGCTGATGCTGATGAAGTTTGAAAAGCTGCACATGTTAAGCGTGTCTCGTCGTCTCGCGCTTTAATGGTTCCGTCACTTTTGACGTCACGTCTTTCTGTCGACTTTAATGTGACTGGTGTTGCAGTGAAAAGACAAGTGAAGTGTAATATAAGATAAGTCAAGATTTTATCTAACAACAACAACAATAATAACAACAACAACAACAACAA
Organism: Ictalurus furcatus; assembly: GCF_023375685.1. NCBI lineage: Eukaryota > Metazoa > Chordata > Actinopteri > Siluriformes > Ictaluridae > Ictalurus > Ictalurus furcatus. The sequence goes on from NC_071271.1 coordinate 4,807,548, forward strand.
TAATAATAATAACAATAACAATAACAACAACAATAATAATCATAACAATAATAATAATAATAATAAATGGGAAACGCATGGAGTGAATCACACTTTTCATGGTTCTTGGGAAAATTCGGGTGTTTCTAATAAGATTCCTGCATTAACTTACTGAGTAAGTTAAGTTAAAGAAAGAAAGAAAGAAAGAAAATAAATAAATAAGGAGATAAGAGCCCGTGTGTTCTCATGAAAAGAAAAATAATATATTTTTTTTAAAAGAAAGAAATTTAGCGTCACAAGTGGAAAAATATTTGAGAGTTATTAAAAAAGTTCTATTAAAAAGTTATCATAGGCATGTGTTAATATAACTCATTCTAATTTAATTATAATTATTTACAATAATTTTATTAATTGTACATTTTATATATATATATATATATATATATATATATATATATATATATATAGTGATGCTTCATTTGAGATACCCTAAATAAATTCAGATTGGATGATTGAAAGCACTTGTGTGTGTGTGTGTGTGTATACAGTACAATGGATGTATTTAAAAGCGAGAGGGGCTTTGTTTACTGTTCATGCTGTGAGCAGACATGTTGATTTGACGTCACTTGCTGAACTCGGGGTTGAGGAGACCCTTCATCCCTGAGTAGGAATTCCAACCTGAGGGGGCGTCTTCGTTGGATTTTCCTCAGAGTACGACCTGTAGTCGCGTTAGTTACGATCTGTGAGGTGTTAACGGTATGACTTGTACCAATCTGTAATCCATTACAATTCTTCATTCATTAAACCGAACCGAACCACGTGTCATACTATTTGTAGGATTTCTACAGTAGTTACGTTGAATGTCGTGAAACATCCGACTTTTCCATAGTACATAACTGTTACAAAGCACTGACACTGGAGACTCCTTCCATAAATGTTGAAAAAACATCTCCTTACAGAAAAAAAGTGCAAGTGATGATACCTTTTTTTTTTTTTTCCACCAACAGGGTTAAAGGGTGTTAGAGACTAAAGCAATGATTTCTTTTACTCATCTGGTGGGAGTAAAGATGATGAAGAGGACCGCTGAGCTGTAGAGTAACGATAGGGTGCGATGATGGGGATAGTGTATAACAGGGCTTGTGTGTGTGTGTGTGTGTGTGTGTGTGTGTGAGGCAAAGAGAGGCCAGTGTGGGTTGTGATCATGATGGATCACATGCTCAGAAGGGTTTGATTGATCAGACAGAAGCCACTGCGTTTGGTCAAGAGGTCTGATTACGGCCTGGGAATTCTTTTCTGGATGTTCTGGTAAGAGAGCGGTGTTTGTGCAAGGGGTAATAATCCTGGGGGGGTGGTGGGGAGGCATGGGGGTGTTGTTGGGGTGCATAGGGGTGGATGACAGTGACACAGTTCCTCTCATCCATCAACGCCTCCGAGTCACCATTGTTTCTCTCTGTCTCTGTGTCTTAATACGAGTGGGTCTGATTGCACACAACTATTTATTTATCTGCTGCTCTGTGATTGGTCACAGGTCAGGTCATGTGGTTGTTTATTTGGGAATTTGATTGGTGTGACTGATGACTCCATCATTTTATGCCCCACGGGGTTGCACTTCGGTCCGCCTAACTTCCCTCTAGCATCGACGCTCTACTGACCGAATTATCGCTCCATTCTGATTGGTCAGAATGTGTCGATTCGTTTTCTGTACCAGCGGCTCCGACGGCTGTAATCCAAATCACAGCTTTATACAGCGGTAATGTGCTTGTTAAAATGCGTCAGCGTTTCTATGGTAACAGCTATGTAAGTCACAAGCTAGTAACTGAGGGGGGGTTTATTTAACATATATGGAAGGAGTCTCCAGTGTCAGGGCATTGTAACAGTCAGAAAGATTCCACTATATGTAATTATAATCTACAAGTCACTACAGTAATGTGTGTGTGTGTGTTTGTGTGTGTGTGTGTGTGTGTGTGTGTGTGTGATAAGGAACCATGGGAGCCATTCTTTCAGTTGTGTTTACTACATGGAAACCAGTACCAGCACAGAACAATGAACTAACCCTATCCCGGCCTTGGGACCTAAGGTCAGAGAGGCTGTGAAACACACACACACACACACACACACACACACACACACACACACAAAGTCCTGCCGCCAGTCTGCTCAGGATGAGTGCCAAAGTTGAGGTCATTGCCTACATTCGGACTTGAACGCTACAGATATTTTTGTATAGTGTGTGTGTGTGTGTGTGTGTGTGTGTACGAGTGCTTGAGTTTGTCATTGTCATTACCTAATCGCACTGTTTATTGGGTGTGTGCGTCTGAACTTTGTTAATTCAGAGAGGTACAGAGGCCTGCCGCACTTAATTCTTTGTGTATTTGTGTACGTGCGCGTGTTTGTGTATTTGTGTAGTTTTTATTCAAATCCCAAATCCCAAATCCCGAGCCGTACCTTTTCCTGACCTCCTATTGTAATAGAAACACTACCTTTAATTGTTATTTCCCAGACATCCAGCCACTGATTTCACTTCTGATAACTGGGAAAATTGAATGGCACCAACGGCGACATCAACGAAAGCTCGTGAGGTCATCGGTTACATTTTATTTATTTGTTTATTTTTTACTCGCCATGGTTCAGCTGGATGAGATGACTTTTTTACGCTGGCTGAGAGAACACCAAGTGGATGACCTGAGACCTGAGGTAAGAAACAAATCAAACTTGAGCCCGATTATTTTCTCAGAATTATTCGTAGCTCAACAACAACTTCCTCATGACTTTCGCAGTATAAAAGTTCACAGCGGCGTGACGAAGCCCGATGCTGTGACTATAGCGTGAGCCACGTGTTGCGAATCACACCGTACATCGGCGCAGGATCTAGCTGGTTCATAGAAGAACTTTTTTATTTATTTATTTTTTTAAATAGCTAATAATGAATTATCCTGCACGAGTGACGATCTTCTCCGAATTCGGAACACGCAAGTACTGTTTGTGCAAAGTTTTTTTTTTTTTAACGTAACCGAGCAAAACGAAGCCGTCGTGCTTCCTACACGCGGTCACCTTGTGGTTAAACGTAGTGTCGGCCTGACACCAAGACATGATGTGCTATGTTAGAAACTTTGTTTATTTATTTACTTTGTTTAGTCAGTACTAAAGCACTTAAATAGCTACAGGGCCCTCCAGTAATATTGGCACCCTTGGTAAATATGCGCAAAAAAAGGCTGAGATAATGGTCTTTATTGTTTAACCTTTTGATCTTTTGACGCAACTAACTTCTGCAAGTCTCCAGCTGTGATCCTTGGAGATTTTTTGTCCCCGTCACAGTACGTTGAGACGATATAGACACACGTCCAATTCCAGATTGATTCATAACATTTCCAGTTGACTGGAACTTCTTAATTATTGCCCTGATGGTGGAAATGGACATTTTCAATGCTTGTGCTATTTTCTTATAGACACGTCCCATTGTGTGAAGCTCAACAACCTTCTGCCGCACATCACAGCTATATTCCTCGCTCTTACCCATTGTTATGAATGACTTAGAGAATTTGGCTTGTTTGTTACCTCATATTTATACCCCTGTGAAACAGGAAGTCATGGTTGAACAATTTCCTGTTCCTAGTCACCCAGGTGTACTAAAACAAAGTATCAATGGGTATATACTTCAAATATATGAATATGAATTCATAGGGGTGCCAATAATTGTTGTACACTTATAGTTAACAAAGATGGATTTAAATGAATCATTTTGTTGCATTTTATTTCCTCAACAGCAAAACAGAATAAAAATATCTCTTACACAATAACTCTCTCGCTCGCTCTCTCTCTCTCTCTCTCTCTCTCTCTCTCTCTCTCTCTCTCTCTCTCTCTCTCTGTTAGATTAAGAGATTAGGATGTTTTCATTTGGCTCTGCGTCAAGAAATTCAACTTCATATAACACAACAATAATGGTAATATACACACGTAACACAGGCCATGACTTTGTGAAATCCCCGTGTGTGTGTGTGTGTGTGTGTGTGTGACAGCAAGAGATAAAGTAGAATGAAAGGAGTTCAGGCTCATTGTGCTGCTGAAGGTCAAAGGACAGGAAGATGTGAGGACACACACACTAACTTGGCAAAATGAACACACACACACACACTGAGCCAGCTCTTTTGTAACGAATAACCTTTCGCCTCCCTGAGCAAATAGGAAAGTAAATATCTGCAGAAGATAAAAAAGAAGAAGAGAATAACGTGAGAATGACTTTGACTCTGACTTTTTTTTTTTACACATTGAGAAATCTGTCACAACCAGGAAGTGGATTCATGCTCGGCTCCTCTCTAATGGAGCTTTAGTACAACTATAAGTACATTTTAGCAGTAAATGGAGTGAACCCTGATGTGGTCTTCTGCTCTCGTACATCTCGAGGTTCACCATGTTGCGTGCTTTGAGATGCTTTTCTGCTCACCACGCTTGGAAAGACCGGTGATCCGAGTTACTGCAGCTTTCTGGCCTGCAGAAACACCACTCACTGGATGTGTTTTGTTTTTAGCACCAAACTCGAGGTGTTTGTGAGCGATCAGCAGTTTCAGAAATCCTCAAACCATCCTGCGTCCAGTCGCTGAGATCATTCAGATTTTTTCCCCGTTGCGCTGCTGCAACACGATTGGCTGATTGTATAACTGCAGGTATTGAGGTGTTCCTAATAAATTGGACGGCGACTGTATCTACTCCCAAACTTGGTCCTTTATCTAATATCTAGCTGTTGAATCAAAAGATCCGTTTGTTTTGTTTGTTTTTTTTTTAGTTAAGGGTGATTGCTTGTTAGAAGGTATTGTACGGTCTGTAAACCTTGACCTTTGACCCCCACATCTTACTCTCAGGTGTCAGAGGAAAAGGTATAACAGCGAGTGAACCTCTTCCTTTTCCACGGCCCTGTCAGGTCAGCCTGTTATGAGAAGCGCGGGTCTCGTTACCTACGGAGGGGATTTTCGGATATTTCGGCAGGGCGGGTCTGACCCGATCCGATCTTTTTTTCCGTTCCGATCCGGAGATGAGACGTGCACACACATGCG